>NW_028245558.1:0-78424 GCF_964263255.1 Lissotriton vulgaris | reverse complement strand
AGAGTTAGTTTCAGCCTTTTTCCAGTTGTTGGGAAAGGACTAGTCTCAAGCGAGCAGTTGATGGTTCGCATAGCTCAGGTGCGATGGTGGGGTCACCTCTGTGGAAGATGCGGTGCGGGCAGGGGTCCAATGGTGCCCCAGGCTGGATGCTTTTCATGGCCTTTAAGGTGTCATTCGTGGTGAGTAGGGTCCAACTGATCAGTGTCTGCCTGGGGGCGTTGGTGGAGGAGGTTGCTGGTAGAGTGGGGAGGTCCTGTTCTTGGAAGTTGTCATAGATCATCTTGATCTTATGGTGGAAGAAGGTTTCGAGTCGGTTGAAGAGGTCTAGGGAGGGTGGAATGTCAGTGGCTTCACTGTTAGATTTGATGAGTTCTTTGCTATTTTGTGCATTGGTGTCAGATCTGTCTTTGAGAGCCTTCTTTCTTGTGCTTTTAATGAGGTGGTGGTGGCTAATTTGAAGGCGGAGTGAGATTCCATCTGGATTCTTGGAAGGTCGGCATGAACCAGCTTGCTTTCTTGATGTGTTTGCCGGTGGCTTTCTTGAGAGGGACCAGGGTGTGGGACAGTTTGTAATCCATTGGTGAAGGCTGCACGCTGTGGTGTTGGCATTGGAGGTTGACGTGGTGAGGTGCTTTTGAGGGTGGTGGGGAGCTGTCCCTTGTTTCAGCTTCTCTCGGAGAAATGGTGGGCATGCTTTGGTGTGGTGGGTTGGTTGAATGAGAAGTGGATAAAGTGGTTGTCTGTCGAGATGAGTTCAGTGGTGTGGCTGTAGGAGACGCATTTTCCTGCAGCAAAGACGGGGTTGAGTGTGTGCTCTGCTGTGTGCATTTGGGTGGTGACTAGCTGTTTCAATCCTACATTGGTGAGGTTCTCTAAAAGGGAGGAGGTGTTCAGATCATTGTGGTTGTCCAGGTGAAAGTTGAGGTCTCTGAGTAGGATGTAGTCTGTGGATGTGACGGCCTGGGGTGTGATGAGGTCGATGACGGAATTGGTGAATGGATTGTGGGGGCGGGTGACCTGTAGATGAGGGTACCATGAAAGGTGATTTTTAGGTTGTCAGGATCTTGAAGTGCAGATGCTCCATGTCTGCATTTGTTTCGTCATTTTGCGACAGATTTGTGGTGATCGTGGCTATCGATATCATCACCGCGCCCGGCATCATTGTGAAACTGGAATATCGGTTTCAATTGTTGTTTTTATACAAACTCCCAATAAAAATATGAGTTTAAACAGTGCAGTAGTAAACCCCTAGAGTCTAAAATACTGTAAAATGTGTGCATAATGGTGCTTGTACCCCCTAAAAAAGGAACAATCATCACGGTTGCCACAGTCATCCCAACTCTGCGTAATCACAGAAAATTTTAGTAGGGTTCAAACGTTACTGCAAAATGTGTGTACAAACATGTTCTTTGAGTAAGCGATGTGTGTATTATAACAGTTAGTAGGAAATTTCTAAGTAAAAATTTTGGAATGTAGTGGTGTTCATGGAATAACTGCTTTTTATTTCGATTTCACATGATCGTGACCGAACGTCGTTGTCGTGGATTTCAAAGATTAAAAAAATAATAATTTGACACGGCCTCTTGGGTGGCTCTGACAGCCATTGTTTTGAGAGTATGCACCAGACAGATACATATAAGACTGTAGGCAAAGTTTCAGGTTGCCTAGAAACTCCCTGTTCTCTTCATCTGTAAAGTCTTTAGTTCTGTCTTGGAGAGCCTCTATATATTCAAATGAAGGTCAAAATTCAGAATGTTGTTGTAGATAGAGCCCGTATTATGATCTCTGAGGAAAACAAAAACAATTGTATTAACATGCTTCCTGGCTTTGTCAATCTGTGGACAGATTTGATTTGACCACTTACATTTCTGTTTTTAGCATATATTGAAGTACACTGTAAGGGAAAAGCTTGATTAGTTCTTCAAAGGTTTCCTTAATTAGGATTACCAGTCAATGTGCCTAGGTCATTGCCACCACAGTGCACAATCATGAGGTGATGAGTTTGAAAATCCACAATGGTTTTAAACAAAGCCAGCAGCTGATGAATCTCTAATCATCTCATGACAAACAGACTAATCTCCACATTTGTCAAACCCAAGTCCCTTTCAGTACTTCCCTTTTTTGCAGCCTTTTTGCCCAATGTACATAGTTGCAGCCCACGATCTACACTCTAACCATTTTGTAGGAAGGAGGAGTAGCACACCAAACAGGTTTGCAGATAAATATCACAGTTGGTACTATGAAAGACAGTGAAAAAGCATGTGTGCTGGTGGTTTGAAAAAAAGTGGAAATTTGATTGGATGAAGGTAATATGCGGGTGAATACAAGTAATTTAAAATGATTAGTAAAAAGATGTTTCATTGGCTCTGGTAAATAGAATTTTTTTTAATAGTTGGATATGTTTTACAGTATCTGCAATAAACCACACCGGATGTAGTTCATTTTGGCAACTAGTATTGTCTTTCTGGAATGTGTTGTGAACTTGTGACCTACTGGTTCAATTGGGTTTCTATGGGCTATCTGCAGATGTTGTATTGGGGGAAGGGTGTTAAAGAAACAGGTAATAATGTTTATAAATTGGAGAGGTTTAGGTTTATTGTTTTATAAGGTAGGTAATATTACCTAGTGAGGATGTTCCAAGAAAATATAGTATAGTCATAGAAATATAAAATTATTAAGGGAAGTTGGTTTTCCGAATTCCTCTCAATCATCACTCTTACGTTGCGGGTGTTAACACCAAGGCATGCAATTTGAGCTACCTACTAACAGGAGTGAAAAGGGTAATAGACAATACTCATTCAGAGATGCAGTTACAAGACTGAAATATGAAAGCAACATCTTTCTTTGTTAACTTTTGCAGTATCAGGCAATACAAAGTTCAGAAGTTGGCCATTTACAAACCCTGAGAATATTTCATCTGCCTACTAAGGGAATAAAATGTGTTTTTACCAACAAACTCAATGTTCTGGTATGTTGATAACATTTAGGGGTCGATTCCGTTTCAGGAAAAAAATGCCTTCCTAAAGCTATTCGGAGGTTTATCAGACGACTGAATCATATACGGAGCTTTTTTCTCCTAACGTGCAAGTACGATGCGAATTCCAGTCAAATTCCGACCGAAATATGAGATCTGATTTGTGCTCTATGTCAGTACCTAACAGGCTCAGGAAACACGGAGTACGCGTCGCACGGAGGCTCCAACCAACATATTACCGGATACGCAAGTACGATGCGTATTGAAAACAAGTCGCACAGGGTTCAATTTCCTGCAAGTCTCAGCATTTGGACGAGGCGTATTGATGCTCCCAAACGCACCAGAGCACGAAAAACGGGTGCGAGATGGTGCAGCGTACGTATCTAATGTGCTGTTTTAATACTCAACTAAGTGGCATCTGTTGCCTCCGGTTGTCACTTGGCTATCTCGATGCTTCCACATGCGAGTCTGACACAACAGGCTCCTTTCCTAATGAATTGTACGTACAGTTTATTACCCAACCGAATCGTAAGGAACTTCTACATTTCGCATCGTACTTGCGCATTCAGAAGGAGTGTGTGCGATTCGGCTGGAAAAAATAAAGGGTCTGTGTCGGGTACAACGATTTCCTTCCTGAATCGGAATCAACCCCTAAGTTGTAAGCCAAAAAATTATTAATAAGGTATATAATTATGTCATATTGTATTAAAAAGATTTTGAAATATATAACATTATTTAAAAAAGAAAGGATAATATGTAAATCAAATTGTACGTTTTTTTGATATATCTATTAATAATACATCTTAATAATATATCTATTATTAAGTAAGACATAGTTTGTCTCAGGTGCAGACTAGATGTCTTAGAAGTTTAGAATGTGTTTCTATTGAGGTCAATCCGGCACTTGTATTGCTTTATTGCATTCTGGAAGTGGTAGGAGAAAAAACTGCACACTAATGGTTAAACCTATATTTTATCTTGTAGTATATTATGTCAAAGTTGCATATGTGTATATATGTATATCTGATGTGCTGCCTATGACAAATGTTTTTATTTGAAACTTGGGAGTTGAAGTCATATTTGTTCCATCATAAAGGATGAATAAAACACTTAGGGGCTCATTATGATGGCGGAAGGGCCATCACTACCAGCCGTGCGGTGGTGATCCGTCTGCCATCAAACGTGGATTGACCACCCGCCAGATTAGGATGGCGGGTGATCCACACTGCTACCGTGGCGGACGTAAAGACCATCCGCCATGGTACAGCCACAGGCAATCAGACCTTTTGCATGGCGGACAGTCCAGATGGAGTAAAATGGTGGTGGTGCCTAGAAGGCACCGTTGGGCATCATCCAGCATTTCCTTGGTGGTGGAACCGCCATGGAAAGGCTGGCGGGGATTGGGTTTGTGGACCCATTGCGGGCCCCTCTTGTGCTGGAGGAGGTGTTGTTGTACTGGAGGGATACCCATGGTACCCCCCTGCATTTCCCTGCACTGAGTGGCAGGCACCGCGTGGTGCCTGCCACGCAGTACTTGGAAATGCAGAGAGGTAGTGATTTAGTGAAAGATTTACATATATATGGAATCACAGCCCCAGATAGGAACTGAAAAACCCATTCAGATATCTACTAAACAACTGGCACTTTCAAGTTTACCATGCAGACAAGTAGTCCTTGCATTATGTTTCAGACCTGGTATACTTGATCATGGGCAGGTAGCTTTACTGGTAGAGGTGTATTATCACTTAAAAGTGCCTCTGAAGGTATAAACTGTTGTTGTGCCAGATATAAATGAACACTAAGGTAGGATGTAGCTAGGCCATTGCGCAGGGAGCTATTCGCTTAAAAATTAAAAGATGCACTTTGATGTTTCAGTGAGCTGATAGAAACCTATGTGCGCAATTATATGTCCAGCCTACACCCAGACTTAAAATTAAAAAACCAAAGTACAGACGAAGACAGACACTGAAACACTTAGTGAGGTAGTTAGAAAATCATGCAAAGAATCACTCACAGAGGCAGACATAACTGATATGTATTTTGTGGTAATGGTGGCAGTTACATACACACTTAAATAACCCAATATTCACTAGTACACCCAGGAGGCTATCTATGCAGGCTGTCATAGACACATTCAGGCAATCACATATCACATTAAGAGAAGCAGTGATTTAGTAATTAATTTATTTACACATCGGATCACATCCCCAGAAAGGAACTTAAACACTCATTGCAATGTCTGATAAACAACTGACTGTTTCAAGTGTACTATGCAGATAAATAGCACTTGCATTATTTTCCACGGCTGGGATACTTTAGCTTGGGCATGTCGTTATGTTGGAAGGGCTGATGTATTACTTGAAAGTGCTACACAAGGTGAAGACTGTCACTGTGCCCCATTTAAGTAACTAATGAGGTAGGCTTTAACTAGACCCTAGTACAGGGAGCTATTCGCTTAAAAAGTAAGAGATGCGGTTTGATATTTCAGTGAGCTTTATGCAGTCATAGAAACCTAAGTGCCCAATTATGCATCCATACTACACCCTGACTTAAATCTGAGATAGCTAAGTAGAAAAGCAGACAGACACTGAAACACTTTGGGGCATATTATCAAGCAATGCGTTAACATTATTTCCGCTGTAACGGCAGAAAACTGCTGCTAAAACTACGATAATGGGCTTCATAATACACAGTAGAGAATTCCCCTAGAAGCCCATTTTCACACAGGAACATGGGCTTCTATGGGAATTTGCAAGGGTGTATTACCAAGCTCAATATTGCCGTTTGGCGGCAGTTTTCTGCCACTAAAGCGGCAATATTGTTAATGCCGTTTCTTGATAATATGCCCCCAAGTGAGGTAGATAGAGAAACATGCAAAGAATCACTCACACAGACAGGCAGAATTGAAATGTATTTTGGGGGTTTCACACACACTTAAATACCCCAATATTTTACAGACACATTTAGAAGAACATAGATATCACATAGACAGACAACTATTTACAAACAAACTTACATACTCATAGAATATCAGCTCCAGATAGGGGCTCACACATTTATTCACATATAAACAACTTACTGTTTCAAGTGTACTATGCAGAGAAATAGCACTTGCATTATTTTCCACAGCTTGGATACTTTAGCTTGGGCATGTCGTTATGTTGGAAGGGCTGATGTATTACTTGAAAGTGCTACACAAGGTGAAGACTGTTACTGTGCCCCATTTAAGTAAATATTGAGGTAGGCTTTAACTAGACCGTAGTACAGGGAGCTATTCGCTTAAAAAGTAAGAGATGCGGTTTGATATTTCAGTGAGCTTTATGCAGTCATAGAAACCTATGTGCCCAATTATGCATCCATACTACACCCTGATTCAAATCTGAGATAGCTAAGTAGAAAAACAGACAGACACTGAAACACTTTGGGGCATATTATCAAGCAAGGCGTTAACATTATTGCCGCTGTAGCGGCAGAAAACTGCTGCTAAAACGGCGATAATGGGCTTCGTAATACGCAGTGGAGAATTCCCATAGAAGACCATTTTCACACAAGAACATGGGCTTCTATGGGAATTCGCAAGGGGGTGTTACCAAGCCCATTATTGCTGTTTGTCGGCAGTTTTCTGCCACTAAAGCGGCAATAATGTTAACGCTGTTTCTTGATAATAGGCCCCCAAGTAAGGTAGGTAGAGAAACATGCAAAGAATCACTCACACAGACAGGCAGAACAGATATGTATTTTGGGGGTAATAAAGGCAGTTTCTCACACACTTAAATACCCCAATATTTTTGAGACACATTTAGAAGAACATAGATATTACAAACACAGACAACTTTTTACGAACAAACTTACATACTCATAGAATATCAGCTCCATATAGGGGCTCACACAAATATGCACATATAAGTGAAAAAACTGACATGTTAAGTCTAACATGTAAAGCCCTTGTCAAGTTTTAAGCAACTCTTCTACACCTTGTGACTGTCCCCTGAGGTACGATGTAGTTAGTCAATTGGTTATGCTCCTTTAAGTTAATGTCTGTGTAATTGAGAAGGTGTGTAAATGAGTGAGTAAGCGTGTGTGTAAATAGCTGTATGAACAACCTCTCACTCCCAATACCCATACATATAACTGAGCAGTAAGATAGGCTGTTGGTAGTTAATAGGATGGGCCCTACGTACCTAAAGGCGAACCCAGGTTGTCTGAAAATAGCCTAAGCTGTATATACTCCTGGATTTGCTTAAATAGTTAAAATATGTAATGTGGCAATGTATAAATAAGTGATGAATATACTTTATTTTTGTTTTCAGAAATCAATATCTAACTATCAACACAGAATTACCATGCCAACAAAAAGTCAGAGAAGAAAGAAGCAGCAGCAAACAGAGTGTCTCCTTAGAACTAAGAATGAAAAGGAGCAAAATACATAAAAGGTGGTCAAAGAGAAAAGACTTTCTGGTAAGAGGACCTAGACATTTCTTAAAATTATTTGTGCACAACTGGAGAAAGTACAAAAAGAAGTAAAGAAAAAGAAAACTAAAACAGCGATTACTAAAGCACAAAAAGTCTCAGTTGTAAAAATTAAGAAATCATTGAAAAAAGGAGAGACTTTAAGTAGAAGGCAGAGGCAGTTCAAGAAAATCAGAGGTAGGATGTTCCTCACTAGAGTAATTCACAACGTGTTATCATCGATGAAAAGGAATACAAACAAACAGGCAAAATTAATATGTTGAAGATGCAGTTGATAAGGCACTTTCCCTAAAGAGGAAACCATGTATCTTGGTTTTAAACTGAATGAAGACACAGGACAAAATAGCATTGTTTATGAGGAGACAGAGCCAAAAGATAAGACTTGTCAATAGAAGCAAGTTTTGCAAAGTTTTTAGTGGTGAATGGATACATACTTCAAGTACTGAGCCTTTCTTTAATGAAGAAGACTATTTACTAAACAACACATTAGTGCATGCAGTTGATGAATATGTGATGAGATGAAAAATGGTATTCCTGTTCCAAAGGAAGTAATGGCACCTAGAAACTTTGAGGAAGAGACTGATGAAGAGATGCAAGGAAGGGATAAAGAGGCTCCTGTGTAAAAATTGAATTGTAGTAGTGTCTGTAGTATTCAGCAACTATCAATTGATATATTGAGAAATGTCCTACGTATGTTTGCTTCCAGAAACTTTAAACAGGAAATACGCACTTTGCAAGGATTAAGTCCAATGAAAGAAAGTATTTTAATTTACAAGGACACTCACTAGCTTGTCTGTCACAAAAAGTATGTCAAAGCAACTTTCATCATTTTAGAATGTTAGGTGTACACCATTTAATAACGAAAACGTTTGTTAGAAGGTTTTGTTATTCAAAAACACCTACTCTATGTTTAGGAGAAATTACTAGAGTTCTTCTGCAAGGTAGTGTAGTAGATGTTGAAAAGGAGTGTAGGGAAAATTAAGAATTGGTAACAAACAAAAGTTGTGGAGCGGAACAGATATATTAGTGTTGGTAATTTTGTAAAAGAGATTAGAAAATGTAACAATAGTCTTTTCAGAGCAACTAACCTGTGTATGTATATGTAGTTGATGCACTCACTACAAAAATCAAACTCGTAATGTTGATATGTACATTAAAACTGAAAAGAAGAAGAATATTAAGTGGTGAGAATTTGCTTTTTATTTATTTGTAGAGGGATGATTTGACTTGTCCACCCGACAAGTTATTTGTATGTACTGTTATAACAAGTTAGAGAAAAAACGAAATGCCTGTTATAGCAGTACACAACAACTTAGAAATAGTACCTGTTCCAGAAGTATTGAAAGATTTGAATGTTTATGAATCCTTATTGATATATTCTGTACGTGTATTTCAAGCTATAGTTTATAGAGCCAATGACACGGATTACCACCAACTGAGCTCCAGAAAGGTCTCAAAGGTAGAGTTGTATACTTCCCATTAGATTTTAAGGGCAATAAATATTGAAGCTATAAGATGAAGAGAAATTTGAAAAAGGGACTTGTAATTCTAGTAAATAGTGTCCCGACCATGAGGAAAAAAATATGGCAAGATTTAGTAGATGTTAGCAAAGTTAAAAATTCATATCTGGTGCAAAATAATATGTATTATAAAAATGTAGAAATTTGTCAATATATCAAACATCTGGAGAACAACACATCATCAACGGGTCAGATAGAAAAAGTGGATCAAAGCAGAGTAGAAGAAATTTAGGAACATTACAGCATTCACCCGCTACCTTCAAAAGAGATTGTTAGTGATGCTATTGATCTATGTTAACTAAAAGAAGCAAAAGGAACTCCCTTACGCGTATCGGAAAAAAGTTTAGAAGCTCACTGTTTCCCTCATCTCTTTCCCACTGGAGTACGTGGTAGGTTTGATGATCAGTTAGTACAAATACCTGTGGCTGAGTACAGATCTACTAGACTTTATTTAGAGGATCCTAGATTTTGTCTATTTATCCCATATATGTTTCATATATTATTTGAAATTGATTTGTCTTGTGCTGTAACCCACAGTTTGAAAACAGGTGTAAATGTGCAAAATCTATCTGCGAGAGAATTTGTTGAGAATATCCATGGAAAGATGAAAAACTGGAACACAACTTGTTTGATCTCATGCCATGTCACCATGGGACCACTGAATATTGGTATCATCGTCATGGTCAACTAAAATGCATGCTGAGAAATCTGGGAGCACCTACATGGCTTCTAACACTCAGGTGTGTTGGGTAATCTTGGGATGACCTGCTTCAATTCTTGCAAGAGGCAAATTTTACTATATAAGACATCAATCTAAGGACACCAAGATAACTCTGCTTATTAGACCCTGCAAATGGTTGCAGATATTTTAAGCACAGATTTCAAGCCATGATGTTTGTTATTACACAAGATGTTGTTTTGGATTTCCATGACCTATGATCTCACAAGGAAGAGTTAATAGCTTTTTATCTGCAGTCAAACACACTCTGATTCAGGAATCACCACAGAACACTGTTCGACCTTGCATTTTTTGGCATGTTTCCCCAGTGTTTTTGATTTCTGATCTCCTGGTTTTTACTCTGTTTTGCTGGTTTAGTGTCTCTGTGCATTTTCTCACTGCTGTTAAGTGTTACATTCAAGTTCTCTTATTGTAAATTATACTATGGATTGGGGTTTCATTGACTGGCTTATGTGATTTGCTGGTAAGTCCCTAGCAAGGTGCACTGGGAGTGCCAGGGCCTGTAAATCAAATGCTGCTAGTGGGCCTATAGCACTAATTGTGCCAGCCACACAAGCAGCCATTCAAAGGGTTCTCAGATCTGCCACTGCAGTGTCTGTGTGTAGTATTTACTGCCATTTTGACTTGGTAAGTGCACCCACTTGCCAAGCCCTAACCTTCCCTTTTATTGTGTATAAGTCACCCTTAAGCTAGACCCTAAGTACCCCTATTGGCAGGGTGCAGTGTAGGTGAAAGGTAGGACATGTCCTGGAGTGTGTGACATGTCCTGATAGTGAAATACAGTGCACTTTGTTTCTCACTATTGAAAGGCTATCTGTCTCATCTCATAGGATAGAATGGGACTTTACTTATAACATCTTATGCGCATAGCTTCCCATTGGGACACAATAGGAAGATAGAGTTTAGGATTCCTGAACTCATAATATAAAAATGCATCTTTTAGTAAAGATGTTTTTTATATTGTGTGTTTGAAAATATCACTTTTAGAAAGTAGGTATTTTTTTGCTTAGCCATCCTGTGTGCCTCTGCTGATTTGTGGATTGACTGTCTGGCTATGAAGGGACAAGGGCTGGGGATGTGCATTCTCTTCAGGCAGCCACTGGGGTCAATGTGTGTCCTGCTTCACCTGGATGAGTCAAGCCTGGGCTGAATGGACCTGGGCTACATTTAGAGAAGAGATTTCCTTGCCAGCCAGGAAGCTGGACCAGAGAGGATATAACTGGTTTAGACTAAGCACAAAGCTTCTCTGCCACAGTAGAACAAAGAGAAATGCTGTGTAAATCTTGGGGCCCAAAACTTTAGAATACTGCTGAACTAAGGAACCTGCCAGGAAGAAGAGCTGGAAAAGCTGTTAGGAGGAACTGCCACTTTGCTGCGTGCTCTACTGTGTTCACCTACTGCTTGATGCATCTGTCTTGGGCAGGGAAAGGACTGGATTATACTTTAATCATCCTGCTGTTAGAGTTTTCTCCAAGGGCTTGAAGTAGAACTTGCCTTCAGTTGGAAGCCTCTGGGAGATAAAAGACTTCAGAGAACTCACTGAAATCAAGGAACCTGCCAAGAAGAAGAGCTTAAAGAACTTCTGGAAGAAGTACTGCTCCGTTGCTGTGTTGTTGCCTTGTTGGGTTGGCCTGCAGTTGCTGCTTCTGCCTTGGGCAGGGAAAGGACTGAACTCAACTTTCTTTGCTTGTGTTGAATATCTCCAAGGGCTTGAAATAGAGCTTTCCTCCTGTTCATGAAGTCTCAGGGACAGCAAAGACTTCACCTACCTCTGGGGACCGCTGAAGGCACTACAGGAAGCACAGGCACACTTCACACTGTAACCCTGGTCTCACTGACTACGACAACCTCTACTGCCACCGAGCCGCTGCTTGCACCGTGGCCTGAGGGCACTGTACTCCACACTGCCTTGCTTCACTCTGCTGCCCTGGGCTCACTGACGACGACGCTGCATGCTGACTGCGACACCCGTTACCACACCATGGTCTGGGGGCACCGCTCGCAAATTACATGATGCACTGCCCCATCCCACACCGCCATCCGGGCAGACTGACACCATCTCCCAGCAACCGGCACTGTCGCCTTCACCTTGACCTGTCAGCACTGCAATGAGCACTGCCTCACTCCGCACAACATCTCTGGTCTCAACAACACCACTGGGTGATATCACTGAGCTACTGCCTGCACCGCACCTTGAGGGCACGGCACACCACAACAATGTGCTTCACATCACAACCCCGATAGTTACCACAACCGGCTCGCACTAATGTGATTGACTACCAGGTAAAGGTACTGTTTACAAGTCTACTGATGCAGTTGGCCAGAACTGTTGGATTCTGTTATTTCAGCACCGCAGTAGCACCGGACGGAACTACTGACTACAAGTAACAGAATTTGTAAGGTTATTCTTGAATGCATATTTGTATGTACTGTATGTTGGATTTTTATCGTTTTGGTCTTGTTTTGAATATAAAAAGTATTGGATATTGCTCTAAACTGTTTTTTGCCCTTTTATAGTTTTGTCACTGTGTTACTGTTGTTTATGTGTAAATGCATTACACTCTGTCTCTGAGATAAGCCTAACTGATCGTGCCAAACTACCAAGGGGGTGAGCAGGGGTTATATCATTAGTGTTAGCCCCTTACCCTAACTAGAAGGAAGAGTCTCTTCTTGGACAAAGGTGCAAACCATTGCAACTGAAGATTCCCATTTTTAACAAACAGATACAAACTCAGAAGAACAGAAGTCTCAAACTAAATCAAGGACTTCAGTCCTGTTATGTTGAAGATGTGGAATGTGAATATGGATCTACAGTTTGTGCAGATAACTCAATGGCTCAGTATGTAACCTCTTACATAACAGAGTCAGAGAAAACCGATTTGCAGGAGATGTGGGAGAATTTTTCAGCAGAAAAGAGTCTTAAAAGAAATTGTACAGTTTTAGTTTGAAAATGCTTTCTCATAGAGAGATCGGCTCTTGAATGTGCAGATGGGTTAAGCTCAGCTAGCTTGTTTTCTTAATCTAGAGGATTTCTATGGGTGAGTTTATGGCGTGATAATACTCGTAACAGAGTAATGAAGAATTTTCCTGAAATCCAATATCTTGTGGAATTTGAGCCACACAGTGCAGATATTCTGAAGACTAACATGCTGGATACTTACTGTCAAAGAAGGAGTCCTCATCTAGAAAGGATTTGTCGGTATGAAATTCTTCAACATGATACATACAGACATAATGTCAGTGAAAAAATAGAAGAAGGAAAATTTGCTGTTGATGGATGTGAAGGATGTTTTGTCAGGCATAACAAAGGAAGTCTAATCAACCATTGACAGCTAAGATGCCAAACTCCATATAAAAGAGAGTTTTTCTATGTAGCTTTGCAACAGTTGTTCAAGCCATGGCATATTGTAAGTGAGCTACTTGAATTTGAATTTGAATTTAAAATACTTGTAAAGCGCAGCGTTCACCAGACGGTTTCTTGGCACTATGAAGGCAAAGTTAGCAGAAGAGAGGCAGAAGATAGATTACTACGAAAAAGCCTGATTGAACAGGAAGGTTTTTAAGCCTTTACTGAAAAGGGAGTAGTGTTTGGCCGACCGCAGATGGTCGGGAAGGGAGTTCCAAAAGGTGGGTGCCAGGAATGAGAAGTTGGCCCGCCCCACTTTTTCCGCTTATAGCGGGGTACCTGCAGAAGGGATTGAGAGGATGAGCGAAGCTCTCTGGCAGGAACGTATTCCTTTATCAAGGAGACAATAAAAGCAGGAGCTGAACCCTGGCACGCCTGGAAAACCATGCAGCCAGTTTTAAAGAGGGAACGCTCCCTAACAGGCAGCCAGTGGAGCGCCTTCAAACGGGGTGGAGTGGTGGGAGCGGGAAAGGCCGTACACTAGCCGGGCCGCCTGGTTTTGCACCAGTTGGAGCTTTCGTAAACTGTAGGCTAGGATGCCGTTGTACAGGGCATTGAAGTAGTCCAGCCGGGAGATCACTAGGGCAGACATGATCAGTTTGAGTGCCAGGGGGGAAAAGAAACGGGAAACAGTGCGAATAGTACGAAGAGTGACAAAACAAGAAGAGACAACAGAACTAATTTGTGAGTGTAGGGTAAGGTGATTATTCATTTTAATTCCTAAAGTCTTGACTGTAGGAGAGGGGGTGGGAGGGAGACCTAAGGAAGAGGGCCAGAATAGAGAGTTCCAGGGACTGGAAGAGCCACCGGTGAGAACTTGGAAAACTTGACTGTAATGAAAACTCATTCAATGCTGATAAAGACATGATTTAGTGCTCTGTGTTTCCATTGTATCTTTAAAAGTTGGGAGATGAGATTGAACAAGAAGAAAGAGTTGCTGCTGAGATAGCAAGAGAGAGTTCTCAGAGCAGTCAACATTTAGTACCTGGAAGTCGAAATCCTCTTAGACAGCTAATCATTCAAAATGAAGCTGCAATAGCCATGAATGGAATGGAGAATGCATTGTAGCAAGAAGACAGGAAACTCTGGATGTAGAACGACTACTACAGCAATTGAATACAGATTTGCAATACATTGTAGATAAAGCAAAAGGCAAAATAGAACATGGATTTCTGCATGAGAAAAAAAGAGTGTGCTTATTAAACATATAAACCAGTTCTAGTGCACATAAGTGGTCAAGCTAGAAATGGAAAAAGCTTCTTGATTAAAACAGTGACAAGTTATCTACAGAAGACAACATATTCCAATTTGTCATTTATAGTTACAGCACCAACAGGGTCAGCTGCACATAGTATTAAAAGAGTTACCCTTCATTGATTATTAATGTTGCCTGTTGAACACGATATTTAATTAGAATACAACAAATTATCTGGTGCAGCTTGTCATGAAGTGGGAAGAGTATTAAAGAAATTAAAGCTACTAATTATTGATGAAGTAAGCATGCTTTCCAACCTAATGCTACCTTTTATACATTTAAGAATGCAGCAATTAAATACTAACTACAGTGTGCTTTTTGGAGGAAAGCACTTAGTAGTCTTTGGAGACCTGCTAGAACTGACTGCAGTCAAAGGACAACCTGTCTTTAAGACACTACTATGTAATGAAACTAGGAATTCTCTAGGAAGTTAATGTAAAAGTTTGGGAAATCTTTGAATATAAAGAGATAATCAGAAATAGGCGGCAAGCATCAGACATGCAAAATGGAGATATACTAAAGGACATTAGAGTGGGAGATTTTACAAAAGAAAGAAAGAGAGCATTACATTAAGGAAGAGAAGTATATAGTTTGTTTGATTCCAACTCTTGAGGAGTGTAGTAAATGTAATGAACAATTATTGCAACTGGAAGAAGAAGAGGTCATCAAAATTAGGGCAACTGATAAAATGGAAAATCAAGAAGTTACAGTGCTACTAACAGAAAAACTGCAATCAAAATTGGATAGTTTAATGAAGTCTGTGTAAAAAAACTGCAGAATTAGAAAATAAGTTGTGTACCTGTAAAGAGGGTTGTGTAATCTTACGTCATAATTTAAATCTTAATAAAGGGCTAGTGAATGGTGCAATGAGTAAACTTATGAAATGTATTAATTATCCAAACAAAAATGACGCGGAATACTTTGCCGTACAATTTAATGATGTTGGTGAAGTTAAGCGGATTGGTTGATGCATTGTATGCTTTCTACTTGTGAAAGACTTGTATGTCCAGTGAAAGCACTTCCCATTGTCTTTAGCATATGCAGTAACTACCCAAAAATCACAAGGTTTACGGTAGTAAGGTCTTCAAAGAAAAAATGTCATATGTAGCTTTGCCATGAATTAGAACATTGTCTCGATTATTTCTAATCAATTTTGATGAGAGGAAAGTAAGTGCTGATGTGAGCTGTGTAAGGTAGTATAATTGGTTAAAAGCTCAACATGCTCATCATTTAGGCAAGTATCCTGTGTTTGAAAAGCTGACAATGTGTCCAAAGCAGAAAATATCAAAGCACTCTATCAGAGCTTAACAGAAAGATGAACAAACATAAAAACTACACGGACTAAGCAAAGAAAACTGCAGGTCAATGAGGAAATAGAAGGCTTTCACTTTGATAATGAATCTGGGGTGAACTGTTATGCAAATGTAATATTAAACGAACTAAACAATTTGCCTCATTATACAGATTCTATTAAAGAAAAAGGAGATTAAAGAATTTCTTCTCCACTATAAAGTTTAGTTAAAGAATTAAGAAGTGACAGTAGTATTATACATTCTGCTACTGGTATAAGAAAACTTACTGTACTGGATCAGTAGTGCTTTCTCAAAATCTTCAGCAGGATGCTCAAGAATGTTTAACAGTATAGCTAGAACTATTACAGGAAGAAGACATGAATATGAATTAATTATTTGGTTTAACTTATAAATTGAACCATAAGTGTAAAGATTGGGAATTTACATCTAGCCTCGAAATCAATTCATAATGGTTTCTCTACTTGACATTACCAGATTGTAAAGCTGTGCCCTTAGAAAATTTAACTAAAAGCGCCCATCAAGATTTGACCTGTCTAAACTACAGATGAAAACTTAGGTCACTGTTGTTTCTTTAAAGGTATAGAAAATGTCATAATCATGCTACAGCAATGCAGAGTGGATGGTACTAAATTTGAAATTGAATTTACAAACGTTGTTGGCTGGACAAATTTCCAGTTCACAACTATGGCACTCATATTTCATGAAGGAGTTAATGTAACCTCTGCAAACTACACGGTAAATTTCAGATGTCAAAAAGGATGGACAGAGTGCAATGACATACAGGTGAAATTCAAATCACAACTACCTAAAAAGTTATCAAACTCACATCTGCTAATTGTAGATCCTAATTTCTAGGAAAATGTGGTATTGTGGTGACATATATATGGATTATGTGTTTCTGAGACATTATCCAGCCTTTTAGGGGTATTGTCCACAGCAAGCTGTTAGAAATGAAAAACTCTTTTTTTTAACTCTGGAAAAGGAATTTATAAAAGACTTGAGGACTATATTGCGTTACTACCGATAAAAAAATAAATGGAGGTTCTATAATACCAGTATACTTAAGTTGCACCTATGAATCCACAAAAAAAATGCCCCCTTTTGTTTATGCTACAGCAACTTGTACGTAGTACTGTGTGCTATGTTGTTTGTACATGGACTAAGAAGATTATAGACATCATTTGGCCTAACAGGGATTATATTTACAAAAGGATATCCAAAAAATAGAGACTGCTTCATAATTGTTGGACATTTTATACCAGATATAAAAATATCCTAAACAGTTTTAACATATAGTTGCTTTTATTATGGTAGAAACCAATCCACAAGCAACTATTAAAAAACGTGTAGTGAGTGGGGTGCACAGTATGATACCTTTGTAATGATGTACTGTGCAAATGCTTGTTTTGATAGGGAAGTAAGGCTTAGCAGAGGAGTAGCCTTTGTTTTCAGGATACTCTCAAAGTAAAATTACTTGATGCAGTACTTATATACTGGGTAAAGATAGCAATATTTAAAGTTAAACCCCCACCGATGGTGACTTTTGGAAAGGTGCTATAGTGTACCATCCCCCAGGTCCCAAGAACGATTTTAGCCTCAAATTAGTAGATCTGATAGCTCCCCATGAGTTATCTATGCCAATTATTTTTCTAATTGCAGCTTTCAACTATCATGCTGAGTCAGCATTCGACCCAGATGTCTCTAACCTACTGTCTAATCTTAAAATGTTTGGTCTGCATTTGATAAAAACATGTCCCACACATTCATCCTCAACCTCTCTGTTGCTTTTGACACAGTTGACCACACTTTACTCCTAGAGGCCCTTCCAAGGCGTATCGGAGCAGATGGCAATGCCCTAAATTGGTTCTCCTTATTTCTTCATAACCATACCCAAATCATAAAGATCAAAAAACTCTATGTCTGACACCTCCCCATCAACTCGAAGAGTCCCTCAAGGCTCAGTCCTCTCCCCCACACTCTTCAACATTTACATGGAACCGCTCCCTGCCATTCTAAAACAATCAAACATTGCCAACCACCTCTAAGCTGACGACACCCAGCTGTCCCTTGAGATATCAGTTCAGAGCGCATGCACCCAATCACCCTTTTTAATTTAATGGGTGTCACCCCTGATTTTTTGTGTCTGTTCATGGGGCAGTAGACATTCTTGAATTACAACATAGCGCTTTTTCCATTGTTGCAGATTACACACATCTCCCCTGAAGAAGGGCTTAGTCCCGAAATGCATGGGGATTCACAAATTCACTAGTACACAAGGATCTTAATGTACTGACGTGAAATGAAATTTCAAGATGAACAATTGTGGTATCGGGTTCCCAAGGCCTACATGTTCCGTAGATAACCCACTTACACCGAAAGAACTGTTGGCACGGAAACTGAAAAGTACAAAGAACAAGTTTATTAAGACCCCATGGGGTGGTGGTACATTCCTACAGCACCCTTCGGCAATGCAAGAAGTATCACACCGAACGTTGGTGCGAATCCTTCTTTTATACATTTTTACAGGTAATAAAAGGTAGGCGGTACGAGGTTACAGAACTTTATGTACATATATGGTCATTTTTGGAGCACAGCCAACTCATGGGAGGGGTTACAACTCCACTGGTCAGTTTGGCGGAACATTCCTGAGGGGTGACTGGTCAGTTGGGGCTGCGCATGTACAGGCTTGACCGTTACTAAAAATAGCCTGTTGCTGGGCAAACTCGGATGGTCAGCGGCACGGACAAAGGACTAAAGGGCATGCTGACCACGAGGCCGCTCATTCCCTAAAATGGCCGCAGTGACATACAAAATGGCGTTTTCTAATATGGCCAAGTTAAGGGAAATAACGTGTAGCAAAGCTAAGCGCTAACCCGGCCATTGTCAAATTACGACAGACGACCCTTTTAGCGTTTAGCTGAAGCTACCTCATAGTGGATGAAGTCGGGATACTCATCTTCGATATCGATTAACATTATTTGAGCAACTTCTTTATGAAGCATCATTTCATTTTGAGCAAGAGCTCGTCTGGATGGAATACAAGCTGATAAGCACATAGAACATAAGGCAGGACCACATTGTATACATAAACATACAAAGAACAGTATCCCAACAATGATACATAAAATCGTCAGCAGTTTCCAACCCCAGGTGGTGATCATCGACCAGAACCACCCCGAAAGAGTCCAAGTACCATTGTCCGGGTGTATTTCAGCAGCTATTTTGTGGAGCTTTGAGATGGCATCATAAACAGAAGGTGAATTATCAGGCACGTACACGCAGTAGCTACTTCCGATGATTCTACATGCCCCCCCACGATCAGCTAGAACCACATCTAGAACCATACGATTCTGGAGCGTAACAATTCTAGGAAATCTGGAGTTCTTCTGTTATGTTCCCCAATGCAATAGCAGTGTCATTGGCTACAGCCTCGACAACACGAGTCAGTCGTCGTATTTTCCGACTATGCAAGGCAGCCCCCACAAAGGAAAACAGTCCCAAATTAAAATCTACATATTGTTGTAAGGCGGTATCGGTCTGGTCAATGTCGTCCAGAACCACAGTTCGTTTAACACGATTTAGTACAAAATCATGGTAGAGCACATAATCATTATGGTACATTGGTGGGGCAATGAATACAGGGGGCAATACAAAAGAAACGTAACATGTGCCTAACCATCCTAAAGGGAGCTGATGATAACCTTTATTACCACAGATAAAGTAGGTATTTTGAGATGCCACAAACGAGATGCCATCCGGACTGTCAAATGTAAGTGTGGTGTTACATTCACTTTTTCCAACCGGGATTGTACCTTTATTACGTATGCAGAGATCAGCCTTGGTAGTGATAACATTAATAACATGTGAACTGGACATATTAATATTCCTTTGATTACTATAAACACGGGGTGCAGACACATTATCGGGCGGTACTCTTCCCATTCAAATCGAGTACCCTCAGCTCGTGGATACCCATCCCGATCATGGTAACAAATCTTGTTCAAACGGAAGAGCACCCCCCCTTTCGTTGGCCATCGTAAAGTGAATGGAAGAGTATACCAGGCATTGCAGGAACCATTATGTGAAAATGGGAGTGGGATGAGTGGAGTGCCCCCTTTCTTCTGATGACCAGGCAACATCCCACACACCCAACAATTTGAAGTGTTCGTCATATTGTGAGTGTGATGCAAGATCTGAATGAAGCTATTGTTCAAGTAAGTCTGTCGGTGCCGTTCTTCATGGTAGGGCAAAGTGAAGTGAAAATGTTCAGATGGAGCCGGGGTAGTCGGCAACAAGTGTTCTCGTACAGGCACCACAAGTTCTACTACCCAGGCTATTACTGCTATCACCACAATTGTCAGTACGAACAAGATGGCACCAAGTATTCTCTTGTCTCGTGATGCAGAGGAAACCATAGTTCAAAGTACACAATGTCTCAAATAGTCTTGAATATACAACTACAAAAATTAAAACAAAACAATGGTGCTGAGCTCCGAGGTAGCCGTTGTTTTCTTCTCCGGGGTCAAGACGGGTGTCGCTACTCTTGGCAGAACTGATCCCCCCCCCTTGAGATTCCCGGCTTCCGTTTCACAAACCCCAGAGCGGTAACCAACCAGTCTCGCACAAAAAAATCTTCTTCCTATCTTGGCCGCAGATTGTAGCGCTGTCGTCCAGAAACAGTGTGGTCCGGGAAGGCTCCCTCAGATTCGGCCGATGTCACAGCTGGGCTCTTTTATTTATCCAAAATTTCTTTGTAGTCGGACAGCACAGTAGGATTCACCAAGTCCGGAGAGACGCGGCGGCAGTGAGTTGAGTGCACCCACCGCTTTCTGTTGGTCACTCGCACAGCTGTTCGAGTTGCCAAGAGGACTTGCTCGGGGCCACGCCACCTCGGTTCCAAGCTATTTGCCCTCTCAAACGACTTCACCATCACAAAGTCGCCAGGACGAAGATTGTGAGCCTCTCCAGCAGAATTGTCAGGGAGCGCTTCTCGAACCTGTTGATGAATAGAAAGCAAATCATTTGTTAATCGTGCCAAATAATCGTTCATCATTATGCAAGGCACATCATGTATCAATCGCGGCTTAGGCACTCCCCATATGTTCATAGGCCTTCCAAACACCACTTCATACGGTGTGAGGCCTGTTCGAGAGTGGGGCACTGATCTAAGAGAAAGCAATGCTAGCGGCAAGGCATCCGGCCACTTCAATGACGTGGACGCCACAATCTTAGCCAGTTTCAACTACAACGTAGCATTGTACCGCTCAACAAGACCTGCTGACTGAGGGTGGAACACAGCATGAAACTTCTGCTGGATCCCCAACCCCTTCAGTACATACTCCACAATTTTCCCAACAAAATGGGGCCCATTATCGCTCCACAAAAATTTACAAACTCCGAATTGAGGGAAGTACTCCTTGAGCAACACCTTAGCTGTTGTCAAAGCTGTATTATCTTTCGTGGGGAAGGCCTCAACCCATTTGCTAAAAGCACACACCACCACTAAGACATACTTAAGGTTATTGCAACGCTCAAGCTGGATGTAATCCATTTGGAGTACCTCGAATGGTGCAGAAGGTGGAACGAACCCTCCTTTCGGAGTATGAGTCCCTTTTGCAGGATTGTGTTGCAAACATATCAAAAAGGTCTGCACTACACTCTTGGCAGTATTGGCAATCTCTGGATGCTCCCAAACTTGTGTTAACAATCGAGTGATTGCAAGAGCTCCCACATGCGCTAATCCGTGTGTCATCTGAACCATCGCCTGCAAGTAAGCTGCAGGCAATTTCCATCTCTCCATGTCCTTGCTTCTCCAACAACCCTCATCATCTAGTACCCCTTCTGCTGCCCATGCTGCAAGTTCTGATTCAGTCGCTGATTTTTGGATATCTAGTATCTCCGCTCTAGCATCATACCATCGCTCAGCCTGTGATTTTGTGACATACATGGGGGAGTCAGTTCGGGACATAGCTGTTTGTCTTGCTATGCTGTCTGCAAAAGCATTGCCTTGACCCACTTTATCAGTGATCTTTTTATGGGCACTGCATTTAATTATCGCTACTTTCTTTGGACAAAGCAACGCGTTTAGGAGATCACGTACCAGTTCTCCGTGCATAATGTGTACTCCATGAGAAGTCAAAAACCCACGCTCTTTCCAGAGTAAGCCAAAGTCATGCGCTACTCCGAAAGCGTACCGGCTGTCTGTGAAGATGTTCACACATAGGCCAGTACTCAATTCGCAGGCTCTTGTTAAAGCTATCAGCTCTGCTGCCTGAGCCGATTTCTGTGGTATTCGTGCTGTTTCTACCACTGTTTTAAGTGTCGTGATCGCATATGCTGCAGAGGTCGTGCCATCTGGCAGCCTCAAACACGATCCATCGACCCACAGTTCCCCATCCACATCTGGAAGTGGCATATCCTGTAAGTCGACACGACCCTTTGTTTGTTCCTCGGTCAGGAAAACACAATCATGATGTTTTTCTTCCTGACCTTCCTCAACCGGATAGGGCAACAAAGTGGCAGGGTTCAGGGTAGCGCATCTTTTCAATGTAATGTGTGGCGCCAGAAGTGTGAGCTCATATCCTGTCAAACGTGCGCTCGTGAGATACTGTGTCTTCGTTTGATTCAACAGGGCATCTACTGCGTGAGGAACTAACACCAACAATTTGTGCGATAAAACTATTCCCTCACTCTGTCGTATAGCTACCGCTGTTGCTGCAACTGCTCGAAAACACCCAGGTAACCCTCGTGCTACAGGGTCAAGAACCGCTGAGAAGTATGCACATGGCCTCTGCTTGTCCCCGTGTGCCTGCACTAACACTGATAATGCGCACCCATCTTTCTCGTGCACGTACAACGTGAAGATCTTTGTATAATCTGGTGTACCTAACACGGGTGCAGAGCAAAGGGCTTGTCTCAATTGATCAAAAGCATTTTGACATTCATCTGTCCATTCAAGGGGCATTGGTGTAGTTTTGGACAGTAATGCTAACAAAGGTTTTATAATGTGCGAAAACCCCATGATCCACTGTCTACAAAAGGACGTTAATCCTATAAAGGCACGTACATCTCTCTGAGTGCGGGGGACTGGTGTGTCTAAAATCGCCTGAATTCGATCTGATGTTAATGCACGCCCCTCCTTAGACAAAAGATGACCGAGGTAGGTCACCTTGGGTCTACAGTATTGAAGCTTTTTCTTAGAAACTTTGTGGTTATTCTGAGCCAAGAAGGAAAGCAAAGCAAGAGTACTCTCCTCACATTGTACATAGGTGTCTGCAGCTAACAAGAGGTCGTCAACATACTGTATAAGGGCTACTCCAGATTGCAATTCAAAAGAATCAAGCTGTCTTTTTAAAGCCTGGCTGTAGATGCTAGGACTCTCAGTGTAACCTTGAGGAACACGACAAAATCTATACGATTTATTATTCAACGTAAAGCCAAATAAATATCTGCTATCAGGATGGATGGGGATGGAAAAGAACGCATTTTTTAGGTCAATAACACTAAATGTCGTCGCCGTCGGGGGAACCAATGTGAGCAATGTCGTGATGTCGGACACCACCGGATATTGGGGAATGACAATTTTGTTAATTTCTCTCAAATCAATAATAAATCGATAGACCTTGTCGTCAGTGTCTTTCTTAAGAATCGGAAGAATAGGGCTGTTGCAAACATTGTAGGGAACCTCCTCCACTACTCCTGCAATGATCAAATCTTGAACAATGTGTGTCAGGGCAATTTCACCTTCCCTGGAAATCTTATACTGTGGTACACGTGGCAAAAGTACTCCCTCCTTTACAGTGATTCAAATAGGTGGAATAAGCATCTGTCCCACATCCGTATCTGAGGTTGCCCATAACGTGTGCGGGAGAGAGGCTAATGCTTCACTTTCTTTTATAGTGCAAAATCTGTCTGAATCTGGATAATTGTCGTTCAAAATAACTCGCACTCCCTCCGGAGCGCAACGTATCGTTGCTCGAAAATATTTGAGCAAATCGATGCCCAGAATGTTATCTGGGGTATGAGGTGACAACAAAAATTGACCAAAACTGAAAAATGTATCAATACAAAGTGCAAGAGGTTTTGATAATGGGCTAGGAGAGGGTGTGCCATCAAACCCTATACAAGTTATCATGTCGCCAGACAGGGGAGCCCTCGGAACCAAGTTTTTAGACAAAGCGCTACGAGTAGCTCCTGTGTCGACTAAAAACTGATCAGTAGAACCCAAAATGCCCGCTGATACATATGGACCTCTCTGATCTACTGGCACTTCAACTGATTCCGTACCCCATCCTACGCAGTCCTATGCATGCACATAATCCTGATGCTCCACATTCTCACCCTCCGATATCTGATACTGGTTCTGTCTATCAAAGGTATTACGTTCATCCTGGCCACGGCCCCTCTCTTCAACCCTACCACGATCACCTCCGCCCCCTCTCGCTCCCGAATAACTGTTCCTCGACCTTCCACCTCCTCGACCACGCTGACTACGTTGCTCACGAAGTACCGGACAATCTTCAGCCCAATGCCCAAACTCCTTACAATAGGCACATTGGTCCTCCGCTATATCTGTACGCCCATACGACGCATTACTCCCTCCTCTTCTGCCTCTATCATTCCCTCTAGATTGTGTTCCACGAACCTGTGCCAACATCACCTTCATTTTCAATTCCTTCACTTTCTTATCAACACTTTCTTTAGCCTCCAATTCCTGCCACTCATAATACTGAGCCATCGTTAACAAAGACGCAGGGGTCGCCGTGGCCCAGGAACTTTCACTCGTCTTTAATCGTTTTGCAATCTCCGGTAGGAGATTAGCCACATACTTATCTACAAACAAATGCCTACCCGTATCATCGGTTAACGATTGACCACTGTAATCGTGAAACGCCTCTTCAAAACGTGTAAAGAAATCTGATACCGTTTCATCTAACTTTTGTTTGCACGAAGCTAGCATGGTCCAATCAATCTTCTTAGATGGAACAAGCGTTTTTAGTTTAGTTAAGATAGCCGCTGGGAGTTCTAGAATCAAATCACATGGTTTACATGCAGGTTCTCTGTCTAAATCAGCCTGGTTTATTTCTTTCCACGTTCCCCCAAGCATTGTTTCATCATTATTTTTACGAATCAATCTCCACATATCAGGCGGAAGAATTAACCCAAAAAACAGATCTATATCAACAAGAGTCATAACACAGGAGGAAATGGCCCCCTCCACCCCTTCATAGAATGCGGCTGGATTTTTACGAAGATCGGGTAAGGAATTTTTCAACGCCATAACATCCGCTCTATTCCAAGGCGTATACACCCAATTATATATAAAATACCCCTTCGCATCCTTCGATGTTTTATCCTCATCTGTACCGTCCCCTTTTGGTGGAACATACAAAGGTGCAGCTTCACGCATAGGCATAACATGCACTTTAGAATTCTTATCTGAACCCCGGAGAGAACACTCCTTAATCTGCTCTGTTGACCCCGGCACGGACTCCTTTTTCTTTTCTTCCCGCAACCTGGACGTCTCATCCCATAGCGTGATCAGTTGTTTGAAAAATGCATCGACATCTGCAAGAACAAATAGACCTTTATCCAGATTCTCACGATGAACCGACACAGCCTTAGGTTCTAAAGTCTCTGAATATTTACGAAATGTAGTGACAACTTCATCAGCAAGAGTAGTCAAAAAACACATCAGTTCTCGTTCTGTCCATTTACCCCTCTCGACAACAACGTCAGACACAGTTACATAATTTAAATTCAATTTACGGGCCCAAATACGCAAGTCCGCGGCTTTCTCCGCAGATAACCTGACACTGAACTTATCCCCTTTTCCCGACTTATCCTGTCCTTCATCGTCAGAATCTGCAGTCGGAGCCGTAGGAAGAACATACGGAGGCGGTGATCGATCTAATAACGAAAAATCATCAATTTCATTAGTAAGGACAGGATAAAGTGGTCGCCGAATAGGAAATTGACCGGTCGTTTGCAAATTTCGTTCCCGTTCCTCCCTCTCTTTCTTTTCCTGCGCCTCCTTTTCCTCAAGCTGTAAAGCTTTATCTCGAGCAGCCTTGCGCTGCTCTTTGTCCGCCAAGGCAACTTCACGCTTCATACGTTCACGCACCGCTTTCTCCCACATTCGTACACAATCAAACATATTCTGTCTAGACCTGCACTGAAACAAACATTGCTCCACAAACTGAACCTTTCGTAAATCAAACGACCCATGTAGTGGCCATTGCAACTCGGGATCTGTTCTAGTATATTTATGCCATAATTTACTATACAGTATAGGGGGAAGGCCGAATTTCACATACATCTCACGATTTGGAGTTCCTTCTGGGGGAGCTATCTGTGATTCCGCTAACCTAATTGTGGTACCATCTCCAAAACAACACATCCCTCGGAGCGTGCTTAAAACAGGCATGTTCAAAAAGTACCACGAAAGCGTGATACCATAAAAATGGCACTTACAGTACTTCACACAAATGTGCCGATCAAAATACAAACAAAATTATAGAAACATCTCTACATGCCTGCCTATGTGAAGTGCACTACACATATAGGTTCAAAGTTCACAAAGTCAAAATGTTAGCTAACTCAAATCGTAGTCACAATCATAGAACTTCAGTAAGCGTCCATAGACTACCTTACCGATCACAAATCTTACCCAAATCTCAAAAGTCCAGATTCCAACTGCCAAGGTCTTTAATCGAATCAGCCAAACGGCACTATCCAGCAACGCAGACGATCAAGAACTCAGTCGGAGACCGGCGCCACCTGGAAGGTCAGATCAGAAGGAAAGGAAGAAAACACCGTGGGTGCCAAGACTCGGGTCACTCGGTGGCAGCGTACGCGTCCATGGCGAGTTTCCAATCCTTCGTCACGACCTCTCCTTCGGGCATCCGAGTCGCCGATGAGTCCCTTCGTGGTCGCCAATTTGTGGTATCGGGTTCCCAAGGCCTACATGTTCAGTAGATAACCCACTTACACCGAAAGAACTGTTGGCACGGAAACTGAAAAGTACAAAGAACAAGTTTATTAAGACCCCATGGGGTGGTGGTACATTCCTACAGCACCCTTCGGCAATGCAAGAAGTATCACACCGAACCTTGGTGCGAATCCTTCTTTTATACATTTTTACAGGTAATAAAAGGTAGGCGGTACGAGGTTACAGAGCTTTATGTACATATATGGTCATTTTTGGAGCACAGCCAACTCATGGGAGGGGTTACAACTCCACTGGTCAGTTTGGCAGAACATTCCTGAGGGGTGACTGGTCAGTTGGGGCTGCGCATGTACAGGCTTGACCGTTACTAAAAATAGCCTGTTGCTGGGCAAACTCGGATAGTCAGCGGCACGGACAAAGGACTAAAGGGCATGCTGACCACGAGGCCGCTCATTCCCTAAAATGGCCGCCGTGACATACAAAATGGCGTTTTCTAATATGGCCAAGTTAAGGGAAATAACGTGTAGCAAAGCTAAGCGCTAACCCGGCCATTGTCAAATTATGACACAATGACACAATTTACATTGGATGGAACCATTGTGACGTAAGAATGATGATGATGATGTATTAAATCACACGACAATTGAATATGGAAGATAACAAATGTCTACTGTATTTATTTTACAAAATATACTGACTTTGAGGATTACTTCTGGAGACAGTGTCCCAAAGGAGTGAAGATTGGGAACACTGTTATTAATTTAACAGTGCAAATATCAGGTATTCAGTTCCCGAGTCAAGTCAAAAGATCTTTATTCGGAATAAAAACATCCATAAAAGTACAAACAGATACGATCAAAACAATACAGTACAATAATATGACAGCTGGCAAACAGATTTAAGACCAATGAATCAATTTCACATTTACACACAGATTGTCCCTTCTTACTAAAAACAGCATTATATACAATTAAAAATGATTTCTAACAAACATAGTTAAAAAAAAAATGGATGAATAATATCAGCATCGTTAATGGGTCCACATTAATAATGTACAAAGATGCAAAATGTACAAAAAAGGAATTATAAAGTGCATAAAAGAGTACAATGTGCGGATGTTATACATCAATATATAAAGTGGCTCGTAATCTAACGGCAGCTTTAAGGAAGCAGCTCACCCTGAATATTACTTCGTCTGATCCCAGTAATAAAAAAGACCTCAATGCTATTCTAAAGCTAGTCAATTCATGTTTTCTACAGTAGGGCATTAAGTAATGAGCAGAAAGCTTTTTATAAAAACCACAGAAAAATAAAAAGTGCATAAGGCTCTGTTTCATATTAGGGTTACATGGACAATACAGGGTTTCTAAGTGTTTGTTGTAACCCAAGGGGAAGTTTAGTAAGTTTACTATACTCCCGTCTCGAAAGCGAAACAGTAAGCTCCTATTCCATCTGCCAAGATGTAAGCATAAATACCTGTGTGGGGGGCCTGGATGTTTAATGTAAGGTTCAGAATAGCCCATGTATTTTATAACAGTGCACTTTGACAGGTTCTTCCTTTCCCGCTCTTCTCTATACAAATGATATAGTGCCCTAAGAATAATAGTCTTGTGAGAGCGATTTATTAAACTGGGTGAAGTAAACAAAAAACCGTGTCCTACGCTATCAAGGCAATCTTTTACAGCTTTTAACCATGGTATACAGTGTGCCCTATCGCATTTTAAACAGTCCAAGATTATATCACGGGTCAGAGTGGCAGCCGGGTTAATCCATATCTTTAGCCAGAAGAGTGCTGGTCTAGATCTTACAAAATCTTCTATATATGAGATGTTTAGTTCATTGTGGCATACATAGTGAGGGGAACAAATAACCCCACCCAGCACCTTCCGACAGAACCTGTTTTCTTCGGTTTGGATATGGGTACAGTTTGTGTAACCCCAAACCTCGGCGCCATAAGTACCAGTTGGGATACATTGGGTTTGGTAGATCTTAACTAGTGGTGTAATCACATCAGCATAGTTGGGTTGTCTCAAGGAGGTGACACAATTTATGGCTTTACCCAACTTATTCCTAGCATAAGATACATGTGCTTGCCACGATTTATGGCTTTACCCAACTTATTCCTAGCATAAGATACATGTGCTTGCCAGGATACATGTGCTTGCCACGATACATGTGCTTATTCAGTTCCAACTCCTGAGGGTCAGAGGGAGACACCCACCAGCACCCAAAATACAAGACAGATTATTCTTGTTCACATAGAGTAACTTGCAACAAACTACAGTGTGCCACACACCACCCTTTAGTTTAATCCTCCCTCAATCACATCCTTTGACTCAACTCCGCACTCACCTAAGTAGAAACTTGGCTAACACTCAACCAACTCAAATTCAACTTAGAAAAAAATGAAACCCTTGTCTTCTCCAATCATGAACAACCCCCTCAAATCCAAGAATGGATAAACAACCTTGACTCCCTAAACTGCAAACTTACCCCAGCGAAAACAGCGAAATCACTGGGGATCTCGCTAGACTCAAATCTCAACATCAGCTCCAACATAAATTCCACAGCAAAAAGCGCCCTCCTCAACAAAATCAAACCTTGCATACACCCCAATGACCTAAAAATCGCAACTCAATCTCTAGCTTTGTCCAGACTTGACTATGGAAATGCCATGTTAACAGGGACAGCTAAAACACACATAGCCTCCATGAGAACCACCCTTAACACAGCAGCAAGAATGGTCACAGGTACCAAGAAATACGACCACATCACCCCTGCATTTCAGACCCTAAAATGGCTACCCATCAAAGCTTACTCTGCTTTCAAAACTGCCTGTCCGTAAAGCCTTACACACAGGCAAACCAGACAACCTCATAGCCAAACTCAAAAAAGCTGGACAATCAAGAAGCCTAAGAAGCTCCATCTCACTCCTCTTAATCCCCCTAAAAAGGAAAAAACAAAAAGCCCTCTCCTGCTCTTTCTCAGGGAACGCCCCAAACATCTGGAACTCTCTCCCTACCCACATCAGAACCAATCCCTCCTTCATGAACTTCAAGAGACAACTAAAAGACTTTCTCCCAAAGTGTCATCTCCATGCATCTGGTCAATGACCCTGATCTATAAGACCTCCAGCACCTTGATACTACTCACTGTATTCAAATCTTTATGTTTCTTGTACATGTATGCTGTAAAGCGCTCTGATACTCCTTTGGGGTCCTGTAAGCGCTATATAAAACTCCCCCCCAAAAAAAATATTCCCCTGGACAGACTTTAGAACTCCAATTCTCTAACTCCCAGCACATACACAATGACTCACCTAAACCTCCTGGACAGATCACTTGTTTATTGCATTTAAAATTCCCTCTAAATCTGTCCCTATGAACTCTAAAATAGAGAAAACGGTGAGAACAAGATGCTGGAAGCAGCTGACTGCAGCAAGTTTTCAAGCCATGACCCCTGAAAGTCATTTTCTGGGGCACTTGATACAGTCACCCTCTACAGAACGCATACCATTAAATTGTCCCAACCCAATGCACCAGTACACCGAGATCTGAACACCATCAAATCTAAATATAAGAAACTGGAAGGTGTATGGAGGTGCTCTAAAGATGCACTCAATAAACTCCACTACAAAATAGCGTTTGGTGCCTATCATGCAAGATTTAAAACAGCCCAAAAACTCCACACTATAATCAGAATTGACCAAGTAGGAAACTCTTCAAAGAGCTATTTAAAGTATTTAATTAGCACTCTATTCCTCATGCCTACAGCCCTGCCACAGTAGCCTCCCAAACACTCTGTGACATCCTAGCCATCCATTTTGAAACTAAAATAGACAAAATATATTGCAATTTTCATAATCACATTACGGCGCCGATATAAACTGAGCCTGACAACTTTTCAAGTAACAATTCTCAGGCCATACTGGAGAGATTTGAACTGATCACACACATTCAATCGACCTTTTAGCCAAAACCTGATCTGGCTCCCCAACGGATCTATGTCCCCCTCAAATCACTGCTATTTTATCTACCTCTCTCACATTATTGGTGACATCCCTACGTAGCCTATCTCTATCCTAAGCAACAGTGCCTGGAGAAGGTAAAGCCACCTATGTTAAACCCATTTTGAAAAAAAATCATACTGATCCCACAGAAGTGACTAATTACCATCCTATTTTTCTCCCACCCTTGATAAGCAGGTTTCTGGAATACCATGTCAATAGGCAGCTCTTCTGACTAAGAGACGAATCTCCTGCTGGACTCTTCCCAATCATGCTTTTGTCCCTCCCATAGGACAGAATCCACCCTTGTAGTGGTAGTTGATGCACTCACTCATTCCCTGGATGCAGGCCCACTAGCTATGCTGGTCCTTCTTGACCTGTCAACGGCTTTTGATTCCGTGTCACATCTCATCCTGATTCAATGACTCTATGAGATGGGAATCCACTACACTGCACACAATTTGCTAACAGACTTTCTTAAGGACAGGACTCCAAAAATTTCACTTGGTCCTTTTCAATCTAACATTCTGTCCCTGGGTAGGGGAGAGTCTCAGGGCTCGGCATTAAGTCCCACACTTTTTAATATTTACATCTCTCCCCTCCCTCAGCTAGTTAAGTCCTGTGGTTTTGAAATACACTCATATGCAGATGACACACAATTGGTGACAAGATACGGAGAACGTTCAACAATGTTTCACCTCATGCATGAGAAAAATTGCTATGTTGATGTCCCTGGATTGCCTTCATTTAAATGGGGACAAGACTGAAATTGTACTGTTTGGAAAAGTGCAGTTCCTTTGTACAACAGATTGTGGCCCCCGGAGCTCAGCCCAGCCCGTCTCCCAAAAGCACAGTAAGAAATGTAGGTATTTTGTTAGATAACAAATTATCTTTGCAAGATCAGTTGACAGCTACATGTGGCAAGTGCTTTGAGGTAAAGCGCCTCCTTAAAAGGGTATTTCAGTGGCTTCCTCTAACCTCTTGGAAGAAGCTCATCCAGCCTCTGATAATCAGTCTCCAGGATTATGGAAATGCACTGATCGCAGCATCTAGTGAATTCCTCCTATCTAAATTGCAGGTTGTACAAAATACTGCTGCCCGACTGGTTAACAAGCAGCCACCGGGCACACATTCAGCCCCCCTGCTCAAAGCCCTTCACTGGCTCCCCTAAAGAAAAGAGCAATTTATAAACTTCTCTGGCTGACCTATAAATCCCAGTCAGGCAAAAGACCTATATATCTACAGGACAAGTCCCTATCTCCCCCCAATAAAACTCAGATCAAGGATCCAACTCCTTCTTTGCCACCGATGTATTCGAACATCAAAGTATGGCGGTCGATCCTTCTTGTCTATTGCGCCTCATCACTGGAATAACCTCCCCCTTTACATTTGGGCATGCACCGTGTTTTTAGGCTTCAAAAAACATCTCAAAACCTGGCTGTTCTAATGGATGCTTCCTGGCATGTCTATTACTCAAGCGCCGAGATGCCCCTTTGGGAGTGAGTCGCTGAGCAATATCAAGTATGCATTAACAAAAGATTTGTTCACAATCCATTGATTGTTTTTTCCCTACTCTTTGATGATGATGCTTACTACAGAGCACTGTTGAAAGTGAAGAAGTATGAAAGCCGAAAACAGTAAAACACAGTAAAACATTTGTTTATGTTGAATGAAAGTTTTGGAGAAAACACATTTTGGGTTGTTTTGGATGCCTAATATTCAAAATGAAATTCTAATAAATTTCTCTGTTTGTATTTTTTCTCAGTGGTTGGAGATTGAGATACATTATGTGTGTTAAATGCCTAATCTAATTATGGATTCATTGAGTCACTACTAATATACTCATCCCATCTCGCAGACACTACAGTTCTACTCATCCAATCTCCCAGCCACTACCTAGGCAGCTATCCAATTACCCAGGCAGTACCCATGGAGTCATGCCTTCACTTATGCACTAGTAATGCAGTTATGAAATTACCTAGGCACTACACTTACACTCTTTAATTTACCCAGGCACTGCACTTGCACTAATCCTTTCACCCAGGCACTACGCTTGCCGTTATCCATTCACCCAGGAAGTACCAATGAAGTCATCCATTCACTCAGGCAGCACCCATGCAGTCTTGCAATTCACCCAAGCACTGTAATTGCATTTGCTCATTAACCCAGGCACGGCACTTGCACTCATCTGGTAACCCAGGCACTACACTTGCACTCATCCAATCTTCCAGGTACTACACCTGCATTCATGCAGTCATTAAGGCAGTACACTTGCACTCATACAGTCACTTACTCACTACACTTGCAATCAACTAGGCACTGCACTTGTACTCAATCATTTACCAAGGCATTGCACTTGCAATCATTCATTCACCCAGGCACTGCACTTGCACTCATTCATTCACCCAGGCACTGCACTTGAACTCATCCATACACTCATGCACTACACTTGAACTCATCGGTTCAACCAGACACTGTGCTTGCACTCATCCAATTATCCAGGCCCTGCACTTGCACTTATGCAGTCATCCAGGCAGTACACTTGCACTCGAACAATCACTTAGGCACCACCCTTGTAAACATGGAATCACACAGGCACTGCACTTGCAATCCTTCATTCAGCCAGACACTGCACTTACACTTCTAGTAAGCAAGAGCAGAAAAAATGCTCTTGCTTACTAGAAGTGGAACAGAATTGCTTTTGGACAGAGGGAGCTGCATGTCCAGCAGCTAGCTCTGTCTAAAAGCAATGCCATCTCCAACAGGAAGCAGGGAGCTGGCAGGTACCGCAGGGGCTTTCAGGCTCCCCCGTGGTCCCAACAAAGTGTCTGGTTGCCCTGGGTGGGAACAGGGCACTCAGACTAAAGACCGCCCCTTCCAGGGGCCAATGTCAGCACAGGACTGGGGCTGAATCGACCATCACCTCATAAAAAAGGTTGGTGGTTGCAGAGTGGTGGAGAAAGGGGGCATGGCCGCCGAAGACCTCTCAGCAATCCCGCTGTGTGGGTCTTACTGGAAGTAACAGGAGGGATAGTTGGCCCCCAAGAAGTGTCTGGAGCCAAGGGAACTTCATCCGCCAGTCAGCATTATACCAGAAGGTTCGTTGTAGGGTAGTGGAGCAAGGAGCATGGCTTCCAGAGGCCTATAAGCTGTGTGGGACAAACTGGAGGTGAGAGGTGGAGTTGTTTGCCCCCAAGGGTGTCCTTGTGGGCCAACTACCCGATCTGTTACATTCATACACACATTTATAGAAACATTTCCTTACAATCTGACTTTACTGTTTAGTAACATCTTGGTTTAACTTTATTTTCTCAACACTATTGCCAAAAAGAGTCAATTTCCCCTAAAAACGTTCAGTTTTGGCAGTGACGCCGGAAGTCACAATGACGCTGTTACTCGCGAATAGTATGTGACTACCAAATAAACAAATGTCATTGATTTACACAATTTCCTTTATGAAAGGAAGCACACACCCATTTCATCCTTCTTTAACTATCCAGGTACTGGTTAGTTTAATATAAGAAACAAGAAAAAACGACAATCAAACAGAGAGAGAATTATCACTCTCAGCAATCATGAAAACAAGTCCCAAGATATAAGAGAGATGGGAAGTGCAGTGAAAAAGTATGGTGAAGTTGAAAAAGGATGAAACATGTCGACCGCTCTATAAGCAGTGATTTTAAACTGCTTTATTATTTGCACTGTTTTTAATAGGGATTGCAATATACACTCTAATAAACACATTTATCTACTTCTCTTGCGAATTCTTTTTTAACTTCACCATAGTTTTGCACCGCACTTCCCATCTCTCCTATATCTTGGGACTTATTTTCATGATTGCTGAGAGTGACAATTCTCTCTCTGTTTGGTCTCGTTTTTTCTATTTCCTCTACACGATCCTTGAGAGGATAGAATCCACCCAGGTTCCCTATATGATCAAGAGGGCAATTGGTTGGTAGGATGGAGACCCAAATGAGGATAATGATCACATTGGTGAGTGATGGGAATCCAAACGACAAAAAGGGTTTTCTCATGCTCTGATATTTCACTTTCCTTCTTTTTTCTTTTTCTCCTAAGGTATATCTTTTTGAGGTGAAAAGAGGAGTAGCTTTTTCTTTCAACAAGTAGTTGGTTTTACAGACCCCGGATTATTGATTGTTTGTTGCACTATAGAATTGGGGATTTAATCTGGGTTGTGTTTTTAAACTCCCTTGGATCCTTTATTACTTTTTTGTTTGTTATAGTTTAATATAGGAGCTGTACCAAACTTATTTTCAACATTGTGCTGGTTTATTTGCTTTTTTGTCTATTTTTCCTCAAAATAAAATGGCATCAGATGAACCCACAGGAAGGCCTACAACTGGTTTAAGTTGTTCAACAGCAGGAGGACTCAGCTGCACATGAACAATCTGCTGATGAAGAACCGCCAATGAAGAAACAAAGAATAGATTTGGATTATTTCACTATTCCATCTAGCAAATTAAAGATGACAATTAAATTGGTGAGGTGCAGCATGTGTGAGAAGATATTATCTTGAGGCACAGCAAAAAATATTAATGTGGTGCAACAAGTATGTTGAACCACTTGAAAACATACCACAAGAAGCAACTTAAAATTTCAGGGAGAGAGAGAGAGAGGGAGAGGGCTCACCAGCCTCCAGACATCCAGCCCCTGCTCCTGGCGACAAAGTTCCACCTGAAGCGGAGAGATGATGCCATGTAATGTCACCAGAGCTAAAACGTTTGCTACGTTCTGCATGGACTGTAACACCATTGTTGCAGCTGGGTAGCAGTCTCTGGATGTAATTTTGCAGAATGTGAAAAACCATATTTGTTCATTTTATTTTGCTTTTTTATTGCAGCACTTCAACTGTAATTTTTTAGTCAGTGCTTACAAATATGTTATTTTCATTGGCATTTTTTTTTAAAACGAAAATCAGTTTTGGAGAAAATGGTTTTCAGAACCACCTTTCTGGTTACAAAAGATAAGTTGAATGAATGAATGAGTGCAAGATCTGTGTATGAATATTAGTATCAGTACATTAGTGGTAAATGGGTAATTGAAAGAGTTTTTAAATTACGCATGTTTGTATGAGTGGAATATGGATGATTGAATGATTGCAGAGTTGTACATGGATGATTCAATGAATGTATGACAAAGGGAACAGGGTGTTTCTAAGCAACCTGAAACTCTGCATACAGTCTTATCCGTAGCTGTCTTTATACACTCTAAACACAAAGACCATTGGCAAAGCCACCCAAGAGCTCAAAATGTTGTTCATTTTCTCGTTAAATAATTTCTTTTAGAATTTTTGAAATACACAACAACGTTGAGATGATCGTGATCACGTCGTGAAATTGCAAAACAAAAACAAACATTCAACAGCCACCATCACATTAAAATGTTTTAACTTATACAATTCATTCTAGGTATTACAATACACACACTACTAACTACATCACTGCTTAAAAAGCATGTACATATACTTTTCTACTAAAGTTTTTAAAAAACTGTTAGGAGCGTACTTTATGTCTTCGCAATGACGCTGATAGACATGAGGTCTATGGTAACTGCGACGATCGTGCCTTTTTTAAGCAGTGTAAAACACATATATGCACACATCTTACTGTATTTAGACACTAGGGGTTTATTAGTGCACTGTTTAAAATAAAAATTTCTAGGGAGTTTGTATAAAAACCATCATTAAAAATGATAAAAACCATCATTAAAAACGATTTTCTGTATTCAAGATGATTCCTGGCGCCGCAATGATATCGGTATCAGTGATGATCATGCCTTTTCTTATAAAGTGTAAAACACGTATTTTGATGGACAGAATGCAAAACAATGTTGTACATTTCACCCCAGTCCAGACACCTGGGCCTAAATCCATCGTTGTTTTGCTCACTATGCCATTACAGTTTGGACACAGCCATATGCAAATCAGTTTTGACCCTGTGCCTAATGGGAACAGTCCATCCTGAACTGCCAGGCTAGGTCCTCCCTGGACTGGAAACAAGCATCCTAGGACCGGTTTCAGGCTTTCAGCCCTCATCAGCCAGGATTGCTTGACTCCCGCGGCATGGAGAGCACAGGACCCAAGTCTTGTCCCCCACTAAGGGGGACAAATGCAAAAACAAATTGATCGGCAGAATGCAGAACAATGTTGTACATTCACCCCAATACATCTGGGCCTAAATCCATATTTAGCTCACCTTGCCATTCCATTTTGGACCCAGCCATATGCAAATCAGTCTTGACCCTGCGCCCAATCGGAAAAGTCCATCCTGAACTGCCAGTCCAGGCCCTCCCTGGACTGGAAACAAGCATCCTAGGACTGGTGTCGGGTTTCAGCCCATATCAGCCAGGATAGCTTGACTCCAGTGGCATGGAGAGCACGGGACTCACGTCTGGGCAAACCCGTTCCATGCAGGGGCTCACATGCAAAAACAACAATTTATGGACAGAATGCAGAACAATATCATACATTCACCCCAGTACAGAGATCTGGGCCTAAATCCATCGTTTTTATGTTCACCATGCCATTCCAGTTTGGACCCAGCCATATGCAAATCCGTCTTGACCCTGAACCCAATAGAACAATCCAACCCGAATTGCCAGACCAGGTCCTCCCTGGACTTGAATCATGTATCCTAGGACCGGTTTCAGGCTCTCAGCCCTCAGCAGCCAAGATAGCTTTACTCCAGTGGCATGGAGAGCACTGGACCCACGTCTCAGCATAACCGCCCCACTCTGGGGACAAAGGCAAAAACAACAATTGATGGAAAAAATGCAGAACAATGTCGTACATTCACCCCAGTACAGAGATCTGGGCCCAAATCCATTGTTTTTTTGCTCACCATGCCACTCCAGTTTGGAGCCAGCCATATGCAAATCAGTCTTGACCCTGCGCCCAATGGGAACAGTCCAGCCCATAAATGCACACATTTTACAGTATTTTAGACTCTAGATCTTTATTAATGCCCTGTTTAAAATCATATTTTTCAAGGGAGTTTCTATAAAAACCATCTTTAAAAACGATTTTCTGTTTTTGTTATGATGCCGGGCACCATGATGATATAGTTAGGCGCGATTATCACAAATTTGTCGTGAAATGACAATACAAAAGCAAACATTCAGTAGCCACCACCACATACATAACTGCAAAATAGATTATAAGGAACACACTAAACACATTTCTATCTAAAAGACTCTTTAATAGCATGTACAACTCTTCTAATATATCTATAACACTGCATAACTCTTTCAGTGGAATCTGTGACTTCATGCATCACTGCATTAGTAAGTCTCTCATTCACCGTTTAAGTATTTCAGTGGATCCGTGAGACGGTGCATCAGTCTACCAATGGCTCTGAAATGAACTGCGTGACTGTCTCAGTGCATCTATGACTGGGTGAATCAGTGTCTCAATGAATCTGGGATTTGGTTGTGTGAGTCTCTCAGTTGATCTGTGTGTTGGTGCATAATTACCTTTATAGATCTGAAAGTAAGTATATATGTCTGACTGACTGGATCTGTGAGTGGATACATAAGTGTCTAAGTGCATGTCTCAGTGGGTGAGTAAGTGGGTGCAGTATTGTCTGAGTGGGTCTGTGACTAAGTGCATAAGGCTCTCAGTGGGTCGATGACGGAGAGCGGGAGCGTCTGAGTGGTTCAGTGAGTGGGTGTGTGGGTCTCTGAGTGTAACTGTTAGTGGGTGCCTGAGTCTCTGAGCGTATGAGTGACTGGGTTCATAAGTCTCTGAGTGGGTCTGTAAGTAGTAGTGTAAGTGACTGCATGGGTATATGAGTGTCTGAGTGACTCCGTGAGTGGGTGTATCAGTCTCACAATGGGTCTGTGAGTGAGAGTATAAGTCTTTGAGTGAGTGAGTAAACAGGTACATGCATGAGTGTCTGAGAGGTTATGTGAAGGGGAGGCTGAGTGTCTGGGGGTCTGTGAGTAGATGCATAAATCTTTGGTGGCTGAGTGAGTGGGTGCGTGTAAGTCTGCATGAGTCTTTGAGTGGGTGGGTTAGTCTATGAGTATGAGTGAGTGACTATCAGAAAGTAGCTCTGTATATACTGCACCAAAGTAAGGTACAGTGTGCACAGAGTCCACAGTCACCAGAGGTTTGGCCGAGGTTAAAGTTAGATATTACCTTCCTCTTTAAAGTGGTAGCTTGGTCGAGCAGTAAGGCAGTATGAGAGGACAGTGTAAAGGATTTGTTGTACACACTCAGTCAGCAAATGGTCTCACACGCTCAAGAACTGAACTCTAGTTCAATTGTTTTGTATATAAAATATATTGTTGTTTTATTTTAGAACCACAAGTAGATATAAAAATACTTTCTCAGAATGAGATGTTACAATTGAATACTTTCAATTAGCAATAAACTTTTAAATGCAATGGATCCAGTTGTTGCAGTATGCAACATAAACTCAACACAATAATAACATTGAGCTCAATGGGAATTTTAAGTAAATGCAATATCAATTACTTTGCATATGTTTTTCTTATTCAGGGCTGGATCCTGGATTCAGCCCTGGTGCATCTCTTGTAAACAGTTGAAAGAAATAGTTTTTGTTACACAGGTGATTTTTAAGGAATATTTGTATGTTTCAAAAATCGACACTTAGAAGAAGTTTTGGTAAAAACCAAGCAATGTTATCATCCCAGTGGCACTCTGGCAGCTGGATGCAGGGTGCTTTTGGGCCTTCGGGCGCCCAATGTATTTCAATGGGAAAGCTAGAAGTTGACCAAAGGCTGCAGGCTCGGGGACGGAGATTCTCCAGGTGCGACCACCACTTCAAGCGGTAAGTTGGGAAGCTGTAGGATGGGTAGCCACCCAGGAGTTGGGCACAGGGGGCCATGGGGTGCCGGGTGCAGGGGTGTTTTTTGGTGTCGGGAAATCTTACCCTCAGTTGGTCGCGGTTGGAGTGTTCCCTGATTGTGAGGCTGCAGGCGTCGTCAGGAGCGTCGAGGAGGGTCCTTGGGTGCTGGATTCTTTTTCACAGTCACTGGGGGATGCCCTTGTGGTCTTTGTTCACTCAGGCACAGGTCGAGCTCGGCAGGTACAGAGTGTGCTGGATTCGCGGATCCTGGCTGGCACCAGGGGTTGCTGCTGTTTGAGCAGAACCACTGCTCGTGGGAGTCCCAGTCTTTGGATGAGCAAGGCAGTCAGGTCCTCCAGGGTTTTCGAGTATGCTGACCACAAGAGACACCAGGATTTAGCAGGAGCAGGTTCGAGAGTCGACAGGCCTGAAGGGCTGGGGCCAAGTCAGTTGGTGTTGTCCTCTTGTTAGCAGCTGTACAGCAGGTCTTCTTTCTTCTTGTTCTTCTACTTGTTTTGGAATTAGGATCTGAGGAAGGAAGGTTCAGGGTGCCCCTAAATAATAAATGTATGGGCGTTACAGGTAGGGGAAGGTCAGGGACCCCTCCCTGGGGTTATTACACTCCCTATCCTGCCACTCTCCAGTGGGAGGGGGGCAGGAGCCTGTCTATGATTCGGTATGGCTCCCCATCCTCAAAACGGCGAGATCCGAGAGTTGTGCTTCACCTCGCCTCCCTCACCTGAGGGGTGGGGTTGGCAGAGGCTGGCACACCCCCTTTCCTTACTTAGGTTTTCCCGCTTGTCTTCTCGCCAGAGTGGGGGTCAGAACCGGTGGGAACCATTTGCTGAGTACAGCAAGTGGCCTGGAAAAGCTCACAAAATTGGCACACCTTTGAAGCTTCCCCTGCCCATCCTGTGGAAGGAGGCCTAGCACCTCGCCCCAGGATGTGCATTTTTGCAGACCCACAAAAGCAGAGAGCTCTCTATACAGGTGTCCAGCAACATGTCTGCTGGGTGGCGGCGTAGGCAGCCTCTCAGTCATGACTCTGGTTGTGGGTTAATTTCAGGGGGCAACTGTAACTTGCCCTCTGTTGTGCGCTTTACATTAAATCCCACACTGGCATCAGTGTGAATTTAATGTGCTGAGAAGTTTGATACCAAACGTCTCAGTCTTCAGTGTAGCCATCATGGTGCTGTTGATTTTGTGATGACATTCTCCCAGCACCATATACTCTGAATGGCAGCACTGCACTTAGAGTGCCCAGGAATGGACCTGGGTACTGTAGGGGTACAGGGCTCATGCAACTGCACCCACACCACTGGCATAGGGAACCCAGCTAGAGGGGTGACTGAGGTTTGCCAGGGCAGTGTTTTGTGGGCATGGCACACAGGGATGTGTGCCATGACGACTCTTTATTTTGTTCTGCACCAAGACACCCAGCCTGCAAAGGCAGTGTGTGTGTGCCAGGGTACAGGGCCTCTAAGGGTGGCACAAGAAGTGTTGCAGCCCTTAGGGGGCTTCTCTGGTCACAGTGCCCTGGGTACCTAGGGTACCATTTATCATGTATGTGGCCAGAGATGCCAATTGGGTTAGTTTTTGGGGAAAGAACACAGGCCCTGGCAACCTGATTGGCAGGGACCCAGAGCACACCAAGGATAAGTGCATCAGTTATCAGGCAAAATGTGGGAGGGTTACTGCAACAGAAACCCACTTGCCTACAGTGACTGAATGCATTTTATTTATTTATTTATAAAAACATTTGTAAACCTCGAAACGAAGGCCCGTGGGCATCTCGGCGCTAAGTAGCTGCAATGTTTAACCAACAAGGGGACTGAGAGTTCACTGATTAAACAGCCAGGTTTTCAGGTTTTTGCGGAAAGACCAGAGGCAGGTGCTGGTCTTGATTGAGTGAGGCAATGTGTTCCATAATTTTGGAGCGGCCACAAGGAATCTTCTGTCACCCCAATTGACAGATTTAGATCGGGGGATCACCAGTTCCAGTGAACTGGAGGAGCGCAGTGTTCTGGACGGGCAGTAGGGGGTTAGGTTCTGAGTGAAGAACACTGGTCCGGCGTTGTGTAAAGCTTTGTATACCAAGCACAGGGACTTGAACTTAATCCTCTTCTTCACCGGGAGCCAGTGAAGCTGTCTTATGGTGTGTGAAACCGGTTGGTATTTGGGGATTTGCCCTAGGAGCCTGGCGGCCGCGTTCTGGTTAGCCTGCATTTTCGATAATACTCTCTCCTGGGCACCTAGAAACAGAGCGTTACAATAATCTAGGGTAGAGAGCACCAGGGAGCTTACCAAAGTTTTAGCGGTGTTTTCCGGTAGAAAGGGCAGGATTTTTTTGATGAGCCTTAGTTTATGAAAGGCTGAGGAGGATATCTGGTTGGCATGTGGTAGGAAGTTCAGACGGTTGTCGAACATGACTCCCAGGTTCCTCACCTTGTCAACCGGGTCTGGGGGCTGGCCCATGGGTGAAGGCCACCAAAGGGGGGACCACTCCAGGGAGAGATTGCAAAAAATTACAACCTCCGATTTGTCGGAGTTTAACTTCAAACAATTGTGTGACATCCAGTTCCCTATAGCCGACATGCCCTGGTTGAACAAGATGGCTTTCTGGGGCCCGTCATTTTTGACGGCAAGGACCAATTGAGTGTCATCAGCGTATGACGTGAGGCTCATCCTGTGTGCCCTGATGACATTGGCAAGGTCCGACACATAAATGTTAAATAGTGTCAGACTAAGGGATGAGCCTTGGGGGACTCCACATGGTAGTGACAGGGGGGAGGATTCAAAAGGTCCTACAGTGACGACCTGGGTTCTGTTAGCCAGGAAGGAGGCAAGAAGATTTTTAGCATTGCCTTGAATGCCTATGCTCTCGACACGGTCGACCAAGGTGGTGTGGTCGACCGTGTCGAATGCCGCCGATAGATCCAGTAATATCAGGACAGCGGTGCCTCCCGCATCCCGGATGGATCTGATGTCGTCCGCCGCTTTGACCAAGGCCGTCTCAGTTCCGTGGAAACGACGGAAGCCAAACTGCGATTCATCAAGGCTGTGACTGAGTGTGTGAGTGAATGTATTGGTGTGTGAGTGGTTGTAGGAGTATGAGAATGGATCTGTGAGTAGATAGAGGAATGTCTCACTGTGTCCACAGTAGGTGTGTTAGTGTCGCTGTGGGTCTGTGAGTACATACATGAGTGTGTATGGGTCTGTAAGTGGGTGCGTAAATCTCTGACTGGATCTGTACATAGGTACATGACTCTGAGTAAGTCGGTGAGTGGGTGTATGAGTATCTGAGTGGTTCTGTGAGTGGGTGCATAAGTGCTCAGGTGGGTCTGTGACTGGGTGTAAGAATCTCTAAATGGGTATGAAACTGTGCGCAAAAGTCTATGAGCATATCTCTAAGTAGGTGCATAAGTCTCTAAGTGGGTCTGTACATGGGCACATAACTCTTTGAGTGAGTCTGTAAGTGGGTGCATGGGTACCTGAATGGGAATGTGAGTGGGTGCATGAGTATCTAAGTGGGTATGTGACTGGAAGTTTTAGAGTGTGAGTGGGTATGTGAATGGGTCTATAAGTGTCTGAGTACGTTTTTGAGTGTGTACATGAGTCTGTGACAGTAACTGGTTAGTGTGTACAAATATTTATATTTTTTTATATTCAAAATGTTACCAAAATATTCATAATGCCCACACAATGGTGCATAGGGGGGCCAGGCTGGCGGTCGTGTCATCATTGCAAATATCGAGCCTGAACAAAAAAAGCTATTTTGAACACATAACTTGTGTCACTAATACTCCCATTTCTCAAACATGGAGTCAGAGTATCTCCACCTTAGCCCCTTATCTTAGCGTTCACAGAAATTATGAGCCCCAGGAACCATTCCTGTTCAATAAAATAGCAGACACAACTTTCTTTTCAGGTTGCATCCAGCCAATCATGGCATTACCGCTCGTGAGCTTTCGCGATTTACCTCGAACACCTCACGATTTAACCGCGATCACTGTGAAACTGCCACAACTTTCTGTTCAAGTTGCGTCCAGCCAATCAGAGCATCCCCGCTGGTGACTGCTTTTGCAATTTACCTCGAAAAAAGGTCATGATTTCACAGCAATCACCAAAAAACTTATGCGAAATATCCATGGCCAGGGATGTCACTATATTGTTTGGTTTTAATTTCACAAAAACTACTAAACAGATCTGTACCAAATTACAAAAAGCACAATGTGGGTAACAATATCTACCTTTTGGTCACATTTGGTGTAATTCTGTCCAGCGGTTCGGGCTGTAGGTTTGACAACATGTTCCTATTCGAATTAACATTACAAATACATCCTTATTTCAAACACTTATTTCTCAGACCGCACTGCACAGATCCCCCTTGAACTTTCCATGACACGCAGAACCTACTATATATAATACCGACTGGCGGTCGCCAGTAGGTAGTTATAGTTAGGACCTAAAAGCATTTTACGACTTGCCTATAACTTTCGCATCGTTTGACCAATCTGCATGAGATTTCCCCCAAAAAGTGCCCACTGCAATGCACTGCTTAAGACCGTATATATTATATCACTCATGAGATGATCAGTGGCATCACTGAGAACATCTCAAATGACATCACTGATTAAATCATCCAGTGATTTTGAGTGTTTTCAAAAAGTTTATGACTCTTAAATATATATACCAAGGTGTATTGGTGAATTAGTGGGTGTATGAGTGCCTGCACAGATGATTCTGTGGATGCATGACTGACTGTATAAGTGAGTGATTAGGTGTCTCAATGAATGTATGGGTAAGAGACTGGTTCTGTGAATGTTTGTATGAGTCTGTCAGTTGGTGTCCTGGCTGGCACCAGGGGTTGCTGCTGTTTGAGCAGAACCACTGCTCGTGGGAGTCACAGTATTTGGCTGAGCAAGGCAGTCAGGGTCTCCGGGGTTTTTGAGTTTGCTGACCTCAAGAAACACCAGGATTTAGCAGTGGCAGGTTCGAGGGTCAACAGGCCTGTAAGGCTGGGACCAAGTCGTTTGGTGTTGTCTTTTTGTTAGCAGCTGCACGGCAGGTCTTCTTTCTTCTTTTTCTTCTACACTTTTTGGAATCGGGATCTGAAGAAGAAAGGTTCAGGGTGCCCCTAAACAATAACTTTATGGGTGTTACAGGTAAGGGAAGGTCAGGGGCCAATGGGCCCCTTCCCTGGGGTTACTACACCCCCTATCCTGCCTCTCTCCAGTGGGAGGGGGGCAGGAGCCTGTTTATGATTGGGTAGGGCTCCCCATCCTCAAAACGGAGAGAGCCCAGAGCTGTGCTTCACCTCGCCTCCCCCACCTGAAGGGTGGGGTTAACAGAGGCTGGAACACCCCCGTTCCTCATCTTAGGTTTTCTGACCTGTCTTCCCACCAGAGTGGGGGTCAGAACCTGTGGGGACCAGTTGCTGAGTACAGTAAGTGGCCTGGAGAAGCTCTCAAAGGTGGCACACCTTTGAAGCTTCCCCTGCCTATCCTGGGGAAGGAGGCCTAGCACCTCGCCCCAGGATGTGCATTGTTGCAGACCCACGAAAGCAGATGCCTCTCTACCCAGAGGTCGAGCAAAACGTATGCTGGGTGGCAGCCTAGGCAGCCTCTCAGTCAGTAGGCTGGTTGTGGGTTAATTTCTGGGGGCAACTCTAAGTTGCCTTCTGTTGTGCACTTTACATTAAATCCCACACTGGCATCAGTGTGGATTTAATGTGCTGAGAAGTTTACTACCAAACTTCTCAGTCTTCAGTGTAGCCATCATGGTGCTGTGGATTTCGTGATGACAACCTCCCAGCACCATATACTCTGAATGGTAGCACTGCACTTACAGTGCCCAGGAATGGACCTGGGTACTGTAGGGGAACAGGGCTCATGCACCTGCACCCACACCACTGGCATAGGGAACCCAGCTAGAGGGGTGACTGAGGTATGCCAGGCCAGTGTTTGGTGGGCGTGGCACACAGGGATGTGTGCCATGACGACTCTTTATTTTGTTCTGCACCAAGACACTCAGCCTGCAAAGGCAGTGTGTGTGTTTCAGGGTACAGGGCCTCTAAAGTTGGCACAAGAAGTGCTGCAGCCCTTAGGGGTCTTCTCTGGTCACAGTGCCCTGGGTACCTAGGGTACCAATTATTATTTATGTGGCCAGAGATGCCAATTGGGTTAATTTTTGGGGAATAAGCACAGGCCCTGGCAACCTGATTGGCAGGGACCCAGGGCACACCAAGGAAAAGTGCATCAGTTATCGGGCAAACGGTGGGGGTGTTACTGCATGAGAAACCCACTTTCCTACAGTGACTAAATGCATAATTCTCTAACAGGATCTCTGACTGAGTGTGTGAGTGCCTGTATTGGTGTGTGAGTAGTGGTATGAGTATGAGAATGGATCTGTGAGTAGGTATATGAATGTCTCACTGTGTACGCAGTGGGTGTGTTAGTGTCTCTGTGGGTCTGTGAGTAAATTCGCCCGCAGCTGCCCCTTTGCTGGGGCAGCTGCGTGCTATACAAGCCACTTTAACATAATATAACATAACATAAAAACATGAGTGTGTGTGGGTCTGTAAGTGGGTGCGTAAATCTCTGACTGGATCTGGACATAGGTACGTGACTCTGAGTAAGTCTGTAAGTGGGTGTATGAGTCTCTGAGTGGTTCTCTGAGTGGGTCCATAAGTGCTCAGGTGGGTCTGTGACTGGGTGTAAGAATATCTGAATGGGTATGAGACTGTGCGCACAAGTCTATGAGAATCTCTCTAAGTAGGTGCGTGAGTCTCTGAGTGGGTCTGTACATGGGCACGTTACTCTCTGAGAGAGTCTGTTAGTGGGAGCATAGGTACCTGAATGGGAATGTAAGGGTTTGCATGAGTATCTGAGTGGGTATGTGACTGGAAGTATAAGTGCGTGAGTATTTGAATGAGTATATAAGTGTCTGAGTAAGTTTTTGAGTGTGTACATGAGTCTGTGACAGTAACTGGTAAGTGTGTACAAATATTTATGTTTTTTTATATTCACAATGTTACCAAAATATTCATAATGTCCACGCAATGGAACATAGGGGGCCATGCTGACGGTCGCGTCATCATTGCGAATATCAAGCCTGACCCAAAAAAGCTATTTTGAACATATAACTTGTATCACTAATACTCCCATTTCTCAAACATGGAGTCAGAGTATCTCCACCATAGCCCCTTATCTTAGCTTTCACAGAAATTATGAGCCCCAGGAACCATTCCTGTTCAATAAAATGGCAGACAATACTTTATTTTCCGGTTGCATCCAGCCAATCACGGCATTCCTGCTGGTGACAGCTTTTGCAATTTACCTCGAAAAGGTCATGATTTCACAGCAATCACCACAAAACTTAAGCGAAATATCCATGGCTAGAGATGTCACTATATGGTTTTGTTTCAATTTCACAAAAAATACTAAATAGATCTGAACCAAATTACAAAAAGCACAATGTGCGTAACAATATCTACCTTTCGGTCACATGAGGTGCAATTCTGTCCGGCAGTTTGGGCTGTAGGTTTGACTACATGTTCCTATTGGAATTAACATTACAAACACATCCTTATTTCACACACTTATTTCTCAGACCGCACTGCACAGATCACCCCTGAACTTTCCATGACACACAGAACCTACTATATATATAGTACCGACTGGCGGTCGCCAGTAGGTACTTATAGTTAGGACCTAAAAGCATTTTCCGACTTGCCTATTACTTTGGCATCGTTTGACCAATCTGCATGAGATTTCCCCCAAAAAGTGCCCACTGCAATGCACTGCTTAAGACCTTATATATTATATCACTCATGAGATGATCAGTGGCATCACTGAGAACATCTCAAATGACATCACTGATTAAATCATCCAGTGATTGTGAGTGTTTTCAAAAAGTTTATGACTCCTAAATATATATACCAAGGTGTATTGGTGAATTAATGGGTGTATGAGTACCTGCACGGATGATTCAGTGGATGCATGACTGACTTTATAAGTGAATGATTAGGTATCACAATGAATGTATGGGTGAGAGACTGGTTCTGTGAATGTTTGTATCAGTCTGTCAGTTGGTGTCTAAGTGGCTGTTTGGGTGCATGAGTAGGTACCCTAGTGGTTGTATGGATGATTGTTTGATTGTCTGAGTGCCTGCATGAAGGTCTCGGTATCTGTATAGGTGTATGAGGGTGTGTGTGTCTGCATTTATGGGTGAGTGAGTGGGTGAGTCAGTGGCTGTATGGGTTAGTCAGTTTGTGTTTAAGGGGTTACATGGGTAAGTGAGTATGTGTATGACTGTGTGGGTGAAGGAGTGAATAGGTATGTGATGTATGGGTGAGTAACTGGATATGTGAAAAGCAGTATAGATGATTCATGGGGTATTTGAGTGACTGTATGCGTGAGTGAGTAAATATGAGAGTGGCTTTGTAGGTGAGTGTTTGCTTGTGTCAGTGACTGTATAGGTGAGTGAGTACATACTAATATATGCATGTGTAAGTGAGTGGGTGTTTGTAACTGCATGGGTGAGTAAGTGGCTGTGTAATTGACTGTATGGTTGAGTGATTGGTTGGATGGATGTGTATCTCTATGGGTAACTGTCTCACTTTGTGAGTGGCTGTATAAGTGTATGAGTGGATATGTATGTGGCTGTATTAGTGAGTGGGTGTATGAGGAGCTGTACTAGTATGGATTAGTGACCGGGTTTGTGAATGGTTGTGTGGGAATGGGTGTATGAAAGGTTCAATGGGGATGTGAGTGGATGCGTTAGTGATTTTGTAGATGATGTCATCAGTGATGTCACTGACCATGTAATAAGTGATGTAATATATGAGGTCATAAGCAGTGTATTGTAGGACCATGAGTTACAGTTAGCACAGCTAACTTTAACTGCTTAATTTCACTGGTGTCATATGAGTGAAACCTGGGCCTAACTATAGCATCCAAGTAACCTTTTTTCTTTTCATTGACTTTCTAAGGTTTTTTAATTTTATTTCCTAACTATAATATCCCTATAACCTTTGTTTCTTTCAGTAAACTTTTAAGATTTTTCTATCTATAACGTCCCTCCAACCTTTGGTTTTAAATGAATTTTTATGGTTGTTTAACTAGTAGTCGCATTTGCAGAGCGGTGGAGAAAGGGGTTGTACCACTGACCAGCTCTCAGGAATCCTGGTGTAAGGGACTTACTGGAGGTAATAGAATTGCTTCTTAGCCCCCAGGTCCCTCACCAGCCAAGAGAACTTCATCCCCCAAGCAGTAGTGTGCCACAAGCAGAATTTTCAAAGTGGTAGAGAAAAGAGGCAGGGCCTCCAAAGACCTTAATGCTTTTATGCTCTGTTCAACTTACGGGAGGTGACAGGCGGGGTAGTTGGCCCCCAGTGACCCTCTGGAACAAAGAGGACTCCATCCCCCGACACGCAGTGCACTAGGAAGTACGTTTGTGAAGCTGTCAAGAAAGGGGGGGACTTCTAAAAACCTCTCAGAACTCCTACTGTTTGTGACTTACTGGAGGTAACAGGAGGTGTAGGTGGTCCCAAAGAACCCTCTGAGCTGAGGGGACTTCATCCCCTAACCTGCAGTGCACCAGTAGATGTGTTTATAGAGTGGAGGAGAGAGTGCATGTGGCCTCCGAAGTACTGCTTTTATGCTCTTTTCAGCTTACTGGAGGTAACAGGAGGGTAGTTGTCCCCCAATGACCCTCTGGAACAAAGAGGACTTCATCCCCCAACCAGCAGTGCACTAGGAGGTGCGTTTGCAGAGTTGTGGAGAAAGGGGGTGGGCCTCTAATAACTTCTCAGAAATCCTACTGTTTGGGACTTACTGGAGGTAATAGGAGGTGTAGGTTGCCCCCAAGAACCCTCTGCACCCAAGGGCAATTAATCCCCTAACCTGCAGTGCACCCGGAGATGTGTTTATAGAGTGGAAGAGAGAGCGCATGTGGCCTCTGAAGTACTCTCAGCAAGCAGGCTGTATATGACTTACTGGAGGTAACAGAAGGGCTTGTTGGCCCCCAAGGACCCTCTGGAGCCAAGGGGACTATATTACCCAACCACCAGTGCACCAGGAGGTACGTTTACAGAATGGTGGAGAAAGGGGGTGTGGCCTCTGAAGACCTCTCAGCAATACCCTTGTGTGGGACTTACTGGACGTAACAGGAGGGCTTGTTGACCCCCAAGTACCCTCTGCACCCAAGGGCAATTAATCCCCTAACCGGCAGTGTGCCAGAAGGCATGCTTGAAGAGTGGTGGAGACTTGCCGGTCTTTTAAATTAATTTTTCTTTTTTCTTTATTTGGGGAGTAGTGGGCATGTGGACCCCCTTCCCTGGGCCAAGTTTAGCACCGGGGCCCCAGGTCAACCTATTTTAAAAAGGGGAGGGGGTAGGGCTATGTTTTTTTGTGTATTGGACAGTGAGGAGACAATCAAGGCTCCTGCGGTCCCTGTTGGCTCCCCACCTCCCGCAGGAGCAAACATTGCTTTAACGCTACTTTAACTAACATGCAGCTCCCTGCGTGTAAAAGCCATTGTGCTCCTCTTTGAGCAAGCAAAAGCAAAATGCTCTCACTTTCTCCCAGAATAGCACAATTTTCTGTGCTGTGGCGGGAGTGGTACAGCGCCTGCCAAGCCATAGCAAGCAGCTATGTCCCAGGGGTGCCTATGTGATGTCATTTGATATGTAATCAGTGATATCATCAGTGATGACACAGACCATGCCGTGGTTGATGTAATATGTGAGGTCATGAGCAGTGCAAGTTATAGTTAGCTCAGGTAACTATAACTTCTGAATTTCACTGTTCTTTTAAGAGTGAAATCTCAGCATACCTATAACGCCCCAGTAACCTTTGGTTTACATTTAAGTTGACCGACTTTCTGAGCTTGGAATAAAAGGCACAGCTCTAAAACTATTGAAGTTCTTGCTTGTCCTATAGAGTACAACATGTTGTAATGGGATCCTTCTCCTCGGATCAATTCGAGCTGCCTGTGGAGTACCACAGGGCTCCTCATTGAACCCTACTCCCTTCAATCTATATGTGACCCCACTGGCCAGGATTATTAAATTTGGTGGTCTTTTAGCCGTACCCTACGCTGATGATACCCAGATTATTGTTCCAATAACTCACAACCCAAGCAAAACTGCTGAGAGTTTTAACAGCTGAATGTCCCTGATAAATGAGTGGATGAAGCTCAACTATTTAAAACTTATCTCTGGAAAAACTGAAGTTCTTCTTTTCTCAAATGATATATCATTCAGGACATCTAACTAGTGGCCGACTGACCTAGGCACTTTTCCCTCCCAAGTGACAAAGGTGAGGAATCTAGGAGTCTTTTTTGATCATAGATTAACTTTCAAAGAGCAGAATAACACTTTGGTATTGTCAGTGTTCTTTATCCTAAAAATGATCAGGACGATCTGCCCATTTATTCCTCTGGACCTCCAGAAAACAGTAGTCACAGCACTAGCCCTACCCAGTTGGATTATGGAAATACCATATTTCTTAACATATGAAAATAAAATCCATGCAGAGACTGCAGATGCTGCAAAATGCCTCAGCATACCTAATTGTGGGCATTCGCAAATACCAATCTGTATCTCAAAATCTGGTGAAGCTACACTGGCTCCCAATTTTACATCCTCCTAGGGGACTCAACTTCCACCTGGAGAACAACAACGATAACAACACCACCACCCTGCTAGACAACCTCGCCTACCTCGGACTCAAGCAACTTGTGAACACCCCCACCCACTACGCCGGACACACGCTTGACCCAGTCTTCTCCTCCAGCAAGTAAATCTCCTTAAGCTACTCCACCGGACTCCACTAGACAGACCACAGCTGCGTCCACTTCAGCTTCAGAAGGACCACGACTTACCACCACCCGCAACAGGTTCCCCGCAGGAGCTGGAACAAGATCACCACTGACCAGCTCACCATATCACTGAACCAGAACCCTCCCGCCAGATCAACGGACCCCAACCAAGCAGCCAACAACCTAACACAGTGGATCACCAACTGCGCTGATGACCTCGCACCCCTGAAAAACCACCCCAGCAGGCCCGGCAGCAAGAAAACCTCCTGGTTCAACGACGACCTCAAGAACTCCAGGAATAACTGCCGTACCCTCGAGAAAGCCTGGCGAAAAAACCCGACTACAGAAAACATGACCGCCCTCAAGCACGCCACCCGCAAACACCACCCGCTCATCCAAACCACCAAGAAGACAGCATTCAAGGATCGACTAGACAACAACACACACAACAGCAAGGAACTCTTCAGCATCGTCAAAGAGCTCTCCAACCCCAGCGCCGGAAACAACAACATCACTCCCTCACAAGACCTCTGCGACTCACTCGCCTCGTTCTTCCAGAGCAAGATCGCAGACATACACAACAGCTTTGCCACACAGACCACGCACCCAACCACAAAACCAACTCCCCCCACCACCACCCTCCACGCCTGGACCCCGTTCAGCACCGAAGACACCATCCACACGATGAACACCATCCACTCCGGATCGCCAACCGACCCATGCCCCCACCACGTCTTCAACAAGGCCGACTCCGTCATCGCACCCCAACTCCGGGACATCATCAACTGCTCTTTTAACACCGCCACTTTCCCGGAGAGCTGGAAGCATGCCAAACTCAGCGCCCTCCTGAAGAAACCATTAGTAGACCCCACCAACCTCAAGAACTACCGCCCCATCTCGCTCCTCCCGTTTCCTGCCAAAGTCATCGAGAAGACCGTCAACAGACAGCTTGCCGCCTTCCTCAAGACGAACGGATCCCTCGACCACTCACAGTCCGGCTTCCGAGCCAACCACAGCACCGAGACCGCCCTCATCGCAGCCACTGACGACATCCGAGCCCTGCACGACAACGGGGAAACAGCGGCCCTCATCCTCCTGGACCTCTCCGCAGCGTTTGATACTGTCTGCCACTGCACCCTAGTACAACGCCTCAACAACATTGGAATCCAAGAGAAGGCACTGGAGTGGATCATCTTGTTCCTCGCCGGAAGAACCCAGAAAATACACCTCCCCCCGTTCAGATCCGAGGCCACCGAAGTCATCTGCGGCGTACCACAAGGATCATCACTCAGCCCCACCCACTTCAACATCTACATGAGCAATCTCGCAGCCATCGCACGCCAAAACAACCTCAACATCATCTCCTATGCCGATGACACCCAGCTGATCCTCTCCCTCACCAACGACCCAGCCACCGCCAGAACCAACCTGCATGAATGGATGAAAGACGTAGCCCAGTGGATGATGAACAGCTGCCTGAAACTGAACTCAGACAAGACGGAAGTCCTCATCCTTGGATCATCACCCTCTGCCTGGGACGACTCCTGGCGGCCCCCTGCCCTGGGCAGCGCACCCAAATTAATGGACCACGCACGCAACCTGGGCTTCATCCTGGACTCCTCCCTCTTGATGACCAAACAATTCAACGCTGTCTCATCATCGTGTTTCAACATCCTACGCAAGCTCCGAAAGATCTTCCGATGGATCCCCACCGAAACCAGGAAGACGGTCACCCAGGCACTCCTCACCAGCCGACTGGACTACGGAAACACCCTCTACACCGGAACCACAGCCAAACTGCAAAAAAGACTCCAATGCATCCAGAACGCCTCCGCACGACTCATCCTGGACATCCCCTGGCACAGCCACATCTCTGGATACCTGAGAGACCTGCACTGGCTCCCCGTCAGCAAGAGAATCACGTTCTGACTCCTCACCCACGCACACAAGGCCCTCCACGACCTGGGCCTCAAGTACCTCAACAACCGCCTGACCTTCTACACTCCCACACGCCAGTTATGATCGACCAGCCACGCCCTCGCCGCCGTTCCACGCATTCGAAGAGCCACCATGGGAGGAAGATCCTTCTCCTACCTGGCAGCCAAGAATTGGAACTCCCTCCCCATCCACCTCCGTCTTACCCAAGACCACCTCTCCTTCAGGAAGCAACTCAAGACCTCACTGTTCGAGCAGTAGCGGACCCCTTTTCCCCCAAGCGCCTTGAGACCCTCCGGGTGAGTAGCGCGCTATACAAATTTCTTGATTGATTGATTGATTGTACTCTCCAACCAGACCAAAAGAGTCCAGTGGGGTGGCAGACTCTTTTTTCCGGAACAGTTAAACTCTGGAATTCTCTTCCCTTCAAATTAGGAGACAGTCTCAATCTTTTGTCTGTTAGGAGAGCATTAAAACTGTTTGCAACTAGTTTTCCAGTATAGACATAGCAAATCAATCTCCTGAGTGAAAGGAGCACAAAGATACCTCCGGTCATTCAAGCCCTATATAAACCATGAATCGAAGAAATAAATCATTTAACAATTAAATTAAACATTCTAAATCACTTAACATTACAAACTTTATTTTAAAGAATTCATAAAAATTACAAATAAAAACCACTAACACAGCAATCAATCAATCAATCAATCAGGCGTTTGTTAAGCGTGACTACTCACCCGTAAGGGTCTCAAGGCGCTGGGGGTGGGGGGTGCAGGTTTAAGTCCATCAAGGAGGGGGTCTGATGAAGAGCCAGGTTCTGAGGTTTCTTGCAAAGATGGCGAGCGATGTTGTCTGTCTGAGGTGGAGCGGAAGGGCATTCAAGGCTCGGCCATGAGGAAGGAGAAGGAGCAGCCTCCCGATCTGGTCTTTCCGGTGCGGGGGATGATGTCGTAGGAGAGCTGGGCTGATGGTAGGGTCCTTTGGGGTGCGTGGAATTTGAGTCAGCATTTCAAGTATGCTGGTGGGGTGTCGTGTAGGACATTGTATGCATGGGTGAGCATCTTGAAGGTGACTCTAGACTAGATGGGGAGCAAGTGGAGTGTGTGCAGGTGCTGGGAGATGTGGCAGTGTCTTGGCAGGTTGAGGACCAGTCTTGCAGTGGCGTCCTGGATGTTTTGTAGCTTGCGGGTGAGGTTTTTGTTTATTCCGGTGTAGAGTGCGTTGCCGTAGTTGAGTCTACTGGTGACCAGGGCGTGAGTGATGGTCTTTTGAGATTGAGGGAGATCCATTTGAAGATCTTACGTAGGAGGCAGAGGGTGTGGAAGCAGGAGGACAAGATGGAGTTGATCTGGCAGTCCATTTTGAGCTCGGAGTCGAGGATGATTTCCAGGTTGCGTGCGTGGTCCATAGGGGTGGGCGGGCATCTGAGGGCGGCGGGCCACCAATGTTATCATGCCAGTATTGTACTATTCTAATGAGCATCCTTAGAATTGGAAAACAAAATGAATTGACAAAACATTATAGCTGTATTTTTTACAGGCATAATTTGACAATAATATTACAATTCCTCAACACTGCAACTGTTGTTATAAACACACAGAGGAACTTGGGATCAATGAGTTTTTAACTTTAGTGAAGTATATATTGCTGCTCCATTAAGCAGACTTGTTTGCTGACTATAAGTTATTTTATTAATTTTACCACTCAAAGAAAGCTTTTGGTAAAAGGTTTCACTTCAATTAAATATCTAAATCAATTTACATTCACAATATTTTGTTAGTTGAAATTTCGCTCACATTATTTTTGTAGGACGATATTTTATGTATGATATCCTGGCTGATTTGCATATGACCATGTCTGAACTGGGGTGGTGTGGAGTGCAAAAAAACGATGGATTTAGACCCAGATCTCTGTACTGGGGTGAATGTATGACATTGTACTGCATTCTGCCCATCAACTGTTGTTTTGCATTTCTCTCCCCGAGTGGGATGGGTATGCTCAGACATGAGTCCCATGCTCTCCACACCACTGGAGTCAAGCTATCCTGGCTGAAGACGTCTGATAGCCAGAAACCGGTCCTAGGATGCTTGATTCCGGTCCAGTAAAGACATGGCTTGGCAGTTCGGGCTGGACTGTTTCCATGAGGCACAGGGTCAAGGCTGATTTGCATATGGCCATGTCTGAACTGGGGTGGTGTGGAGTGTAAAAAAACGATGGATTTAGGCCCAGATCTCTGTACTGGGGTGAATGTATGACATTGTTCTGCATTCTGTTGTCAAGGCGTCGCTTTCCTCAGGATCTGTCGTGAAGTTATAAAGACCCACCTCTCGATACCTCCAATTCCGAATGTAATTACTACACAGAATCTTGGAGTGATCAAGCGGGGGGAAAAGGGAGTTAGGAAGGGGACAGCAGGGAAGGAGATCTGGAAAGGAAAAGTTAGTAACAAAACATTCCGTAAATCTAAATTGGCTTTGGAACCTAGAGCCAAAGCTGAATTATTCTGCAAAAACCTGTTGCTTAATCACAGACACTGAAGATACATTAGACTTCTTGATAATAAATACCAAATCTTTCACAACAACCTTTTCACCATATTGTTATTCTCTTGTGAATAGCGACAAAACATTCTTATCATAATTTTGTTATTCTCTTGTGAATTGCGACAGATTCTCTTTAAGCAAAAACAAAACTCACTCCTTAGTAAATAACCTCTTTACCAAAACTCTGTGAGCAAACCAATACAAAATCACACTGCTATATTTGTCTTCAGATATAGCTAAAACTCCTCTTGACCTTTTCTCCCTAAAGACTTTTCAAAGAAAGAGTTGCGCAAAAACAAACAGTTTTAAAAATGAATGCACGCGCTTTCACATACTTTGCACTTTTAAGTTAAACATCTCTTGCCAGCAACTAGATGTAAACGCAGTTTTCAAAGAGCAAATATATCAATGATTTCACACTTCTGTGCTTTTAATTATTCCTCATAACATAAACTATTAGTTTTATCAAATATGAATCAAGAAAGTATACTCAAAGGACTTTAGCGCCGAGAACTAGGATTGATAAGTCCTACCTGTAGAGTACGACCTACTCTACTACCTTTGAAGGACAAACGTCCCCGAAATGGCTCTTCCAACCGATGACCTTGCACAAGGAGCAAGCTGGATACTGACACGCCCCTTGGAAACGATCCTCAAGGCCTCCGATGGAATCCTTCGTCAAAAACAGCTGAGACTCTGCAAATGGGAGAGGGAGCAAGAAGAGAACACAGCCACTCCCCAGACGATTCCAGAATAGTGAGCACAGGAGACAGGGCGCGGTCGCGTAAGCCAACGTGCTTACGGCGCCCACGTTTGCGACCGGGCTACCAAACCTCACGCATTACGCGTGCGCATGCCAAACCTCACTCATTACGCGTGAGCATGCCAAACCTCACTCATTACGCGTGAGCATGCGATTAGGCGGAAACATAGCAAACAGCAGCCAAAGGACAGGAAAACCTGCACAAACCTACAAACAGGGATGCAACTTAACAGCACAAGCAGGTTTAAAGCACATCAGCCACCAACGCCCTCCCAAAGAGGACTGATGCATTTTGCCACAAGGGCAACTCCGAATGCAGAGTGGGGCGGGCCCTAGACCACAAGCCACCCTAGCCCTGACATTACACCCCCCTCCCAAGAGTGGTCTAGGGCCCGGCTTTAGAGGGTGGAGGAGGTGGAAACGGCGCACCAAACGCGGGGCATGAACATTCGCAGCCGGCTCCCAGGAATCATTTTCAGCACCGTATCCCTTCCAGGAGACAAGATACCACAACCTGGAACCCCGACGTCTAGAATCCAAAATGTCTCGCACCTCATACTCCCAATTACCATGAACCAAAATCGGAGCTGGACGGGGAGCCAGATTCTGAGTAGCAGGTTTAAGGAGGGAAGTATGAAACACTGGATGAATTCTTAAAGACTTAGGCAACAACAACTTGAATGTCACAGGGTTCACCTGTCGAAGAACTGGGTAAGGACCAATGTACTTAGGTTGAAACATGCTTTTGTGCTTGAAGTTCAAGTTCTTGGTAGACAACCAAACTTTATCCCCAGGGGCATACACAGGACCTGAACGATGTTTTTTGTCATATTGCTCTTTGTATCTCTTCTTGCTTTGCAACAAGCGCTCCTGAATTTGACGGTGAATAGCTTGCATGAGTTGTACAGAGTCTCTAACTGCTGGTACACCACCATCATCTTTAGCCATAGTCAATGGTATGGCGTTAGGTTCATAGCCATAGAGTGCCTGGAACGGAGAGGAACCGGTTGATGAATGTGGCGAAGTGTTATACGCAAATTCAGCAATCCAAAGCAAATCCAACCAAGATTTCTTAGAGTCCGTAACATAACACCTCAAGTATTGTTTCAAAGTTTGGTTCAGTCTTTCAGTCTGCCCATCAGTTTGGGGGTGATAACTAGTGGACATGTTGGAGGTGATGTGTAGATCTTTACACCATTGCTGCCAGAATTTGGAAGAGAATTGAGACCCTCGATCCGAAAGCAATACTGAAGGCAGTCCATGTAAGCGCACCACATGTCGCAGAAATATTTGTGCTAACTGTCCCGCAGTGGGTAGCTGTTTACAAGGGATGAAATGAGCATATTTGGTTAAACTGTCCACAACCACTAGAATTACAGTATGGTGTTGAATTGGTGGTAGATCAGTAATGAAGTCCAAAGAAATATGTTTCCATGGTTCAGTTGGTGTCGGTAGAACCTGTAGAAAACCTTTAGGCTTAGTGTGATCGGATTTAAATCTTGCACAGATCTCACAATCATTAGCCATTTTCAGCACATCCTTTTGCAGCGTTGGCCACCAAAACATCTTTTGTATTTTCTCCACAGTCTTCCGAGGGCCTGGATGCCCGGCCATAGGATGTGAATGTAACCAGTTAAACACAGTTTCTTGTAATTGCAAAGAGGGCAGATAAACTTGTTTTCCATGGAAAGGTATCCCTTCTTTGATGGTTTGGTTAGCATTGGAGTTCAACCATGATTTCCACAGAGAAGAAGGAAAGTTTTCATGAATATTCTCCAAAAATTGGTCTGCCGAAAGTACATTAATTACTTTGCCTGGGTCGATTATTGGTTGAGGAGTTCCTTCAAAGCGATGCAAAGAAGAGTCTTTTCTGGACAGGGCATCAGCTTTCTTGTTGTCTTGGCCTGGACGGAAGGTAATTATGAAGTCATATTCGGCAAAGAACATCATCCACCTGAGTTGTCTCGGGGTCAACATTCTGGCTGAGCTCATAAACTGTAAATTTCTATGATCAGTGTACACGGTTACAGTAAATTTCGCTCCCATTATGTAATGTCTCCATTCTTTAAAGGCTTCTAGAATAGCTAATAGTTCTTTTTCAGCTATTACATAATTTTGCTCTGCGGGATTTAATTTTCGAGACATGTAGGCAACCGGATGCATTTGTCCAGTGGTGTGATGTCTTTGAGAGAGGATGGCTGCTATAGCTACATCAGAGGCGTCAGCTTCAATGATAAAGGGTTCCTCCACATTGGGATGCATGAGAACTGGAGCTTCAGTAAAGGCCTTTTTTAACTTCTGGAATGCAAGTTCAGCTTCTGTGGACCATTCAAAGTTCACCTTCTTTCTCAACAATCGTGTGATGGGAGCTACTACAGCAGAAAAGTGATCAATGAAGCGGCGGTAAAAGTTTGCAAATCCCAAAAAGCACTGAATGTCTCGAACAGATGTCGGAGTGGGCCAATCAGCAACAGCCTTGATCTTTCTGTCTGTCATTTTCATGCCAGTTGGAGTGAGGAGGACTCCTAAAAATTCAACTTCATGAACATGGAAATCACATTTAGATAATTTGCAGTACAAATTATGAGATTGCAGGGTGCTCAAAACCTTTTTGACGTGACCTTCATGTTCAGCTTCAGAATCTGAGTAGATCAAAATATCGTCTATATAGACAATAACAAAGAGATCTAGAAACTCTTTCAAGGCATCATTCAAAAAAAACTGAAAAGCAGCTGGTGCATTACACAGCCCGAATGGCATCACCAAGTACTCAAACAATCCATATCGGGTTTTGAAAGCAGTCTTCCATTCATCCCCTTGCCTGATACGAACCAAATGGTAGGCTCCTCTGAGGTCCAACTTAGTGTAGATTTTTGCCTTTTTAACTTGGTCCAATAGAACAGGGATGAGAGGCAATGGGTACTTATTTTTGACTGTGATTTTGTTCAACGCCCTATAATCGATGCAAGCCCTCAATTCCCCATTAGCTTTCGGAATGAAAAATAAAGGAGACGCTGCCGGAGACTTGGAGGGGCGGATGAATCCATTTTCAAGATATTGATCGAGATATTGTCTTAGATGTTGATTCTCTTTTTCAGATAAAGCATAAATGCGACAATTTGGTACACTAGATCCAGGTACAAGATCGATTTGACAGTCATAGCTTCGATGAGGAGGAAGGATGGCTGCCTTAGCTTCACTGAAAACTTCTGCGAAGTCCTTGTAAACTTTTGGTAACAATGTTTCTTTTTCCTCAGCTGTGGCCAATTGACTCAGAATTGGTTTTGAGATATTGAGACAAGACGAATGACAAAAATCAGATAGGAAAACCAGTTCTCTCTTTCGCCAATCTATGGTTGGATTGTGTAAGCAAAGCCAAGGCATTCCTAAAATGAAACCATACTGGGGTGCTTGGATCACATCAAACTGAAGCTCTTCCTTATGTACCTGTTGCTTAGCATCTTCGCAGAACAGAGCAACTTTAGATGTTTGCATGGTTACTGGACCTCCAGCTAGAATTTTTCCATCCACAGCTTGCACTATTTCTGGAGTCTCTTTTTGTTCACAGATGATTCCTAAACGCTGGGCTGTTTCTAAATCTACAAAATTTCCTGTAGCTCCAGAATCGACTAAAACTTCCATTTGGCATGTTTCATGAATTAACCTGATTTGTACAGCTAACCTGAAGTGAGCTTTGTAGTTAGAAACGCATGAGTTCACAGAAGGGAAGGCAATAGTACCCAAGAGATCTCCCTTCAAACATCTTGGGCCAGTTAGTTTTCCGATTTTGGATCTGTTTTTTCCAGAGCAGCTGATTTACTAGAGTTAGGAAATTTTCCCTTTGGTTTCGTTAAACAGTCCTTCACGAAGTGACCTTTTCGGCCACAATAAAGGCATTGTCCATTCTTTCGACGATTATCTTTCTCATCTTTAGACAATGGTTGTCTTAAAGTTCCTATTTCCATTGGCTCTGAACCAGTTTCAGAATTTGCAAATTGAGGCCTAGATTTAGCTTCTGATCTCCAACTTGGTTTATCCGTTCTTTTTTTATCTGATCTCCGTTCAGAGAGTCTATGGTCTAAGCGCAGCGTAAGATTAATCAATTCAGAGCAAATTACAGGTTGGGGATCAATTTGTGCCAGAACATCTTTTAGATCGTCCTTTAAACCTTGATAAAAGAGAGCTGCTCTTTTTTCCTCTGGCCAAGAAGTTTCAGCGATTAATCTGTTGAAATGAGACAGATAAGAAACAAGGTCCCTATTGCCTTGTTTCAATTGAAGTAGTTCTCGATCAGCGGACAGAGTAACAGTTCTGCGATCAAAAACTTTTTCAAATTCCTCCACAAATCGTTTCCAATTGTAAAGCAAAGTGTCATCTTGTCTGACCAAAGGAACTGCCCAGTTTGCGGCATCTCCGGTCAAGTAGGAAATTAAAAACGCAATTTTAGACTGTGGGGTTGGAAACGCAGTAGGTCTACAAGCAAAATGCAACTCGATCTGAGTCAAAAAAATTTGCACCTTGGAGGGGTCCCCAGAAAAACGTTCAGGAGCTGCCAAAGGAATTTGAGGGGGCACAGTAACAGCTATGTTTGTATTTCCCCTACTAACACCAGTTTCTTGAACCTCTTCCGGAAGGGGAGTATTCTGTAATTGAATATTTTCTACTTTAGCTGCTAACAAAGCAGTTACATCCATGGTTTCCTTTAAATCTGCTTGAATACGCATGATTGCAGACATTAAGTCATTGATGGTGGTCATTATGACTTCACGTACAGACCAGGAGGAAAAAATAATTCGTGGGCTCACTATTCTGTCAAGGCGTCGCTTTCCTCAGGATCTGTCGTGAAGTTATAAAGACCCACCTCTCGATACCTCCAATTCCGAATGTAATTACTACACAGAATCTTGGAGTGATCAAGCGGGGGGAAAAGGGAGTTAGGAAGGGGACAGCAGGGAAGGAGATCTGGAAAGGAAAAGTTAGTAACAAAACATTCCGTAAATCTAAATTGGCTTTGGAACCTAGAGCCAAAGCTGAATTATTCTGCAAAAACCTGTTGCTTAATCACAGACACTGAAGATACATTAGACTTCTTGATAATAAATACCAAATCTTTCACAACAACCTTTTCACCATATTGTTATTCTCTTGTGAATAGCGACAAAACATTCTTATCATAATTTTGTTATTCTCTTGTGAATTGCGACAGATTCTCTTTAAGCAAAAACAAAACTCACTCCTTAGTAAATAACCTCTTTACCAAAACTCTGTGAGCAAACCAATACAAAATCACACTGCTATATTTGTCTTCAGATATAGCTAAAACTCCTCTTGACCTTTTCTCCCTAAAGACTTTTCAAAGAAAGAGTTGCGCAAAAACAAACAGTTTTAAAAATGAATGCACGCGCTTTCACATACTTTGCACTTTTAAGTTAAACATCTCTTGCCAGCAACTAGATGTAAACGCAGTTTTCAAAGAGCAAATATATCAATGATTTCACACTTCTGTGCTTTTAATTATTCCTCATAACATAAACTATTAGTTTTATCAAATATGAATCAAGAAAGTATACTCAAAGGACTTTAGCGCCGAGAACTAGGATTGATAAGTCCTACCTGTAGAGTACGACCTACTCTACTACCTTTGAAGGACAAACGTCCCCGAAATGGCTCTTCCAACCGATGACCTTGCACAAGGAGCAAGCTGGATACTGACACGCCCCTTGGAAACGATCCTCAAGGCCTCCGATGGAATCCTTCGTCAAAAACAGCTGAGACTCTGCAAATGGGAGAGGGAGCAAGAAGAGAACACAGCCACTCCCCAGACGATTCCAGAATAGTGAGCACAGGAGACAGGGCGCGGTCGCGTAAGCCAACGTGCTTACGGCGCCCACGTTTGCGACCGGGCTACCAAACCTCACGCATTACGCGTGCGCATGCCAAACCTCACTCATTACGCGTGAGCATGCCAAACCTCACTCATTACGCGTGAGCATGCGATTAGGCGGAAACATAGCAAACAGCAGCCAAAGGACAGGAAAACCTGCACAAACCTACAAACAGGGATGCAACTTAACAGCACAAGCAGGTTTAAAGCACATCAGCCACCAACGCCCTCCCAAAGAGGACTGATGCATTTTGCCACAAGGGCAACTCCGAATGCAGAGTGGGGCGGGCCCTAGACCACAAGCCACCCTAGCCCTGACATCTGTCCATCAACTGTTGTTTTGCATTTGTCACCCCGAGTGGGATGGGTATGCTCAGACGTGAGTCCCATGCTCTGCACACCACTGGAGGCAAGCTATCCTGGCTGAAGAAGGCTGATAGCCAGAAACCGGTCCTAGGATGCTTGATTCCGGTCCAGTAAAGACATGGCTTGGCAGTTCGGGCTGGACTGTTCCCATGAGGCACAGGGTCAAGGATGATTTGCATATGGCCATGTCTGAACTGGGGTGGTGTGGAGTGCAAAAAACAATGAATTTAGGCCCAGAGCTCTGTACTGCGGTGAATGTATGACATTGTTCTGCATTCTGTCCATCAACTGTTGTTTTGAATTTGTCACCCCGAGTGGGATGGGTATGCTCAGACGTGAGTCCCATGCTCTCCACACCACTGGAGTCAAGCTATCCTGGCTGAAGACGGCGAAAAGCCAGAAACCGGTCCTAGGATGCTAAATTCCGGTCCAGTAAAGACATGGCTTGGCATTTCGAGCTGGACTGTTCCCATGAGGCACAGGGTCAAGGCTGATTTGCATATGGCCATATCTGAACTGGGGTGGTGTGGAGTGCAAAAAAACGATGGATTTAGGCCCAGATCTCTGTACTGGGGTGAATGTATGACTTGACATTGTTCTGCATTCTGTCCATCAACTGTTGTTTTGCATTTGTCACCTGAGTGGGATGGGTATGCTCAGACGTGAGTCCCATGCTCTCCACACCACTGGAGTCAAGCTATCCTGGCTGAAGGCGGCTGATAGCCAGAAACCGGTCCTAGCATGCTTGATTCAAGTCCAGTAAAGACATGGCTTGGCAGTTCGGGCTGGACTGTTCCCATGAGGCACAGGGTCAAGGCTGATTTGCATATGGCCTTGTCTGAACTGGGGTGGTGTGGAGTGCAAAAAAACGATGGATTTAGGCCCGGATCTCTGTACTGGGGTGAATGTATGACATTGTTCTGCATTCTGTCCATCAACTGTTGTTTTGCATTTGTCACCCCGAGTGGGATGGGTATGCTCAGACGTGAGTCCCATGCTCTCCACACCACTGGAGGCAAGCTATCCTGGCTGAAGACGGCTGATAGCCAGAAATCGGTACTAGGATGCTTGATTTCGGTCCAGTAAAGACATGCTTGGCAGTTTGGGCTGGACTGTTCCCATGAGGCAGAGGGTCAAGGCTGATTTGCATATGGCCATGTCTGAACTGGGGTGGTGTGGAGTGCAAAAAAACAATGGATTTAGGCCCAGATCGCTGTACTGGGGTGAATGTATGACATTGTTCTGCATTCTGTTCATCAACTGTTGTTTTGCATTTGTCACCCCGAGTAGGATGGGTATGCTCAGACCTGAGTCCCATGCTCTCTACACCACTGGAGTCAAGCTATCCTGGCTGAAGACGGCTGATAGCCAGAAACCGGTCCTAGGATGCTTGATTCCGGTCAAGAAAAGACATGGCTTGGCAGTTCGGGCTGGACTGTTCCCATGAGGCACAGGGTCAAGGCTGATGTGCATATGGCCATGTCTGAACTGGGGTGGTGTGCAGTGCAAAAAAACTATGGATTTAGGCCCAGATCTCTGTACTGGGGTGAATGTATGACATTGTTCTGCATTCTGTCCATCAACTGTTGTTTTGCATTTGTCACCCCGAGTGGGATGGGTATGCTCAGACGTGAGTCCAATGCTCTCCACACCTCTGGAGTCAAGCAATCCTAGCTGAAGACGGCTGATAGCCAGAAAAAGGTCCTAGCATGCTTGATTCCAGTCCAGTAAAGACATGGCTTGGCAGTTCGGGCTGGACTGTTCCCATGAGACACAGCGTCAAGGCAGATTTGCATATGGCCATGTCTGAACTGGGGTGGTGTGGAGTGCAAAAAAACAATGGATTTAGGCCCAGAGCTCTGTACTGGGGTGAATGTATGACATGACATTGTTCTGCATTCTGTCGATCAACTGTTGTTTTGCATTTGTCACCCCGAGTGGGATGGGTATGCTCAGACGTGAGTCCGATGCTCTCCACACCACTGGAGTCAAGCTATCCTGGCTGAAGACGTCTGATAGCCAGAAACCGGTCCTAGGATGCTTGATTCCGGTCCAGTAAAGACATGGCTTGCCAGTTCGGGCTGGACTGTTTCCATGAGGCAAAGGGTCAAGGCTGATTTGCATATGGCCATGTCTGAACTGGGGTGGTGTGGAGTGTAAAAAAACGATGGATTTGGGCCCAGATCTCTGTACTGGGGTGAATGTATGACATTGTTCTGCATTCTGTCCATCAACTGTTGTTTTGCATTTGTCACCCCGAGTGGGATGGGTATGCTCAGACGTGAGTCCCATGCTCTGCACACCACTGGAGGCAAGCTATCCTGGCTGAAGAAGGCTGATAGCCAGAAACCGGTCCTAGGATGCTTGATTCCGGTCCAGTAAAGACATGGCTTGGCAGTTCGGGCTGGACTGTTCCCATGAGGCACAGGGTCAAGGATGATTTGCATATGGCCATGTCTGAACTGGGGTGGTGTGGAGTGCAAAAAACGATGGATTTAGGCCCAGAGCTCTGTACTGCGGTGAATGTATGACATTGTTCTGCATTCTGTCCATCAACTGTTGTTTTGAATTTGTCACCCCGAGTGGGATGGGTATGCTCAGACGTGAGTCCCATGCTCTCCACACCACTGGAGTCAAGCTATCCTGGCTGAAGACGGCTGATAGCCAGAAACGGGTCCTAGGATGCTTGATTCCGGTCCAGTAAAGACATGGCTTGGCAATTCCGGCTGGACTGTTCTCATGAGGCACAGGGTCAAGGCTGATTTGCATATGGCCGTGTCTGAACTGGGCTGGTGTGGAGTGCAAAAAAAAGATGGATTTAGGCCCAGATCTCTGTACTGGGGTGAATGTATGACTGATATCCCGGTATTGTACTGCCTCTCTGCTGCGTTGGCAGGCCCTTTGATGTTGTGCTTTCTCTCGGAGCAAACCCTTTCGAATTTTTGTCCCAATTTCTGAATGTTTAAATTTTGCCCTTGCAAAGAAAGTGTAGAGACAGAACAACAAGCTGACAGAGAGCAAATTCTCTTTTCTGGCATGGACACTTTTTCTCTCCAAGTACCTCTGATGGAACAAAATCCACTCTCCCTTCCCTTATACAATATGCCAGCTCTTCTGCTTGCCTTTACGAAAGCTAGCTCTATCAGCCAAAGAATAGATATACTTATAGAATTTACTCAATATGGTAGGTTCAGTTTATCTCCAGTGAAGCATTCTCTAGCATAAGAGGGAGAGTGGCTTTCCCTTCAGCAAGGACACCAGAAAAGGAACACGAGTCGTCCCAGGATAGAAAATCACTTTTCTGTCACCAATTTTCTGTTGCTCCCAGTGAAACATTGCTTCTATATCCGAATTGCAGTCCTTTTCTTTCTTATTTTGAAGAAGTGCCTTCCAGCCAAATTACAAGCCCTCAACTGTGGCTTTAGCCTGTAATGGCTAGCGTGAGTAATACAAGTTCTTAATGACCGCACATACTGTTAATAATGGTTAAAATAGTTTCAGAATATTACAAATCACCTTTCACAAAGAATGTAGATTGTAAGGGATGATTCTTGAACAGGGGATTCAGCCGTAGCTGAAGTTTTGTAGAACACCATCTGTTTTCTAACCTGTGACACAGAAATGTAGGTTTGTGCTAACATCTGTTGTAAAACATTGCCCATTTAATTGCTTGAAAATTGGAAAGACCTCGGTGTTACTCATTTCACACGTGTCCTTCGAACGTGTGTACAGCACAAGGAAAGGAAAACTTATTACGATGATTATACCTCACAAGATGTATGTCAGAATATGTAAATCAACTGCTGAATGGTGACTCAATGTTAAGTGAAAAAGCAATGACTATATGTGCCTTGAACCTGCTAAGCTGTTTTGTAAAATACGTTCTCGAAATATAATGTATGCATATTCTTTCTCAGTCATAACTTCTTTTACTTGACTTTAAATTTACATTTTGTCTTTTCTTTGTTAGCGGTTTTTCTTGTTCTTTATCTGCAGAATCCTTATTTTACGGTAAGAGTTTGTATCGACCAGCAACAAATTATATGTATAACAATACAACAAAAAAGCCACTAGGAGATATATTTCTTCTATCTATCTTTATTGTTGCTATCAAAAACACATTTTTCTTACCAGTATATTTGTTTTATTTCAAAAAATGGATTTGTTTTGAAGCCGTTTGATACAAATAAACACATAGAAAGTGAAATTAATCATCGCAACTGTCAACAACACAAATGAGACTTTCAAAAGTTAACCTAATTGCACAAATGAAAAATACCTCTTTCTTAAAGCCATTTGACTAAATCTATACTAATGCAATACAACCGCCACACCATTCAGTGCAAATGTTATATAGCAAACATATATTTTTCAATTGTTTTAACTTTTCGCTTTAACTGAATTATTTTTTCAACCTTCCTTGAGGTGACACATTCAAAAGAACCTTGGCAAACCGACAATATAGTATCACAAGCAGCAGATAGGGACTCTGTCATTTAATGGTAGGTCTTATTAAAAACAAATTAACTGCACCTTTTGGAAGAGGACCAGAGAAGGTGAAACAGAAACAGGAGTTGCTTCATATCCACACGACTTGGTGAAAGGTTGATGTAATTTAGACATACAGTCACATTACTACACAGAACTGTCATTTACGGAAAACAGACCTTTTTGTACATATTTCTCTCATATTATTGGCACATTCTTAGAACATTCTTCTGCAAACGAATTGCCTACACACTTTTGACACATATCATTTATAATTATTTCTATTGTCAACAATATAATGTCTAGAAAGTTTTGCATGCAGTTTGACGCAGTTTATTTTCCCACCAATAAGATTCATTGCCTTTGTGGAATCTTTCCCCTACTAGCATGACCTCCATAATTACGAAGCTCAATTGAAATACATGTCCCTATAGTTTGACCGCTGGCACTTACCATCAATAATGATTAAAATCAACTGCATCCCATCTAATTCACTCCAGGACGGAGGTCATCGTCCCCAGTAAAACTATGCAGTCTTCCAGTAACTTCTTTCAGGAATCGTTGCGTTCCTCAGACTGACCAGGCACTTTGGCAGCATCATTGGTCAGCTCTAATCCAAAAAAAAAAAAAATACCTAATAAGCATACCTGAAAAAAAAAATCTCTGGGTTGCCCTCTAGTTCATTATGGTTTAAGTTGTCTGCGCCATAACGTATTTTCATCCACGTTATAAAGTTTAAACCCACTGACGAGAAACATTGATAGGAAAGGAGGTTCTCTCTCTTGGCCTTCATTGTTAAATTGCACCTGCAATTGATCATTGACATTTTCACTATGTACATTTGGCCGAAGGATGCATAGTCTTTGGACAATGCATTTTTTACATGTCCTTAAACCGTTGCTTATGCCATTGTTAAATATATATATATATATATATATATATATATATATATATATATATATATATATATATATATATATATATATATATTTGGAAGCTTATCTAGGCTGCGTGGCCGGTTGGTTAGTGTTTCTTGCAGTGCAATGTTTATAGAAACGCTTTTTGCATCTCAAACGCTATCAGCCAATCACAGATTAGGCTGGCGTTTGATTTGATCAGAAAGGATCTGGAATTTGGTTCCCAATTAATAACAATTGCCCACAATATTGGAGCATCAAAGGCTGATAATTTAAAGCCCATCTGAAAGAACTATTTTTACTATTGTGAGGCTCCAATTTTTAAGCCCTGTGCATCTGGGCTATCTGCAGCCATATGCACTTTAACTTTGTTAGATGAATGCTCCAGCCATTTTACTAAATTAAGTAATCAGTGGAAATTAATTTACAATGCAGGTCTTATGATTAGATTATAACCACTGGTCAGCAAAAAATATACCTCTTAAACCAGACAGTTGAAGCTCAGGAATATCCTTTGGATTCAGTTAATTTACATATCAGAGGAGAGATAAAAAGACTCTGGCCCAGATTTTAAAAAAACGGAGTTTTGTTTTGCTTTATTTTTTTTAATTCAGGCCCAAAACAAAGTCTACTAGTGGGATTAGCAAACCGACACACATCCTGATATGGTTTAGGTTGTAATCCAAAGTAACACAATGCTGCATTGCGCTACTTTGCATCAATAGGGAGTTCATGGGTGCCCGGAAACCACCCTTGTTTTTTGATGAAAATCTCAATCTAAATATAATTGGAGACAGGGATTTGCATGGAAATCCCGTGTCTCCCAGAGACAGGTGTAAAAAGAACAGTTTTCATTAGTGCTTGTTTTTCCTTCTTTGCATGTGCTTTGCAGTCTACACCGCATATATAAAGAAGAACATGCCTTAAAACATAGGGGCATATTACCAAGTAATAGCGATAATCGCTATTGCTTGGTTAGAGACAAACATTTACCGCTGAGCTGCGGCGATTTTTATCGCAGATAAACCTTGGTATTACCAAGGTTTATCGCAAATGCGATAAAAATCGGCCACAATGCATGAATATCGCTTAAAAGTCAGCGATATTCCTGCATTACCGAGCTAATGCTCTTAGGCATGTTATCCACCTCCCATTGGATAACATGGCTAAGAACTGCTCAGGGCAGGCGTTAGCTTTTGGAGATATTCGCGCTCACCGCGAATATCTCCAAAAGTTGGTAATAGAAGATACGATGTTAGCGACTGTTTCCAGTCACTAACATCTTGGCACGCCCACTTTGCATGTCATTAGTGATAAATATCACTGACATGAAAAGTGGGGCCCAAGATGGTCGCTATCTCCTACTAGCTGTCGCTAACTGGTGTTAGCGACAGCTAGGTATTAGGGAGATAATTTTATCTCCGCTTTCTTGGCTTTTAAAGACAAAAAAGCGGAGATAAACCCCCTTGATAATATGCCCCATAGTTTTTGTACAGCAAGGGACCTTGCTGCACAAAATCTATGCTGAACACAGCCTAGATATCCTTTAACATTTGTCTAAAATTTCATCAGGGCATGCAGAGAACAGGACTGTGTCATTTTCAGTAGACATGGTGCAGTTTTGCTCTCTCCTGTTCATGAAATGAATAATCAAATATCCATATCAAGCCTCTACCTGGTGAGAAATTCTGTGTATACTGTCCTGTTTGAAACATTGGTACAACACTAGATTGTAGTTATTGGAGGGCAAACTATTTTCAAGATTAGACCTCTAGAAATAATCAATCTTCAGTAAAATAGATATAAACTCTTCCTTTTTTCATGCACATGAGTCTCTTACAATAAACCCTATCTATCAATCAGCAGCTCCTAGAAACCAACTGCTTCTTCATTTCTAATATTAGAACATTGGAACCTTGGCAGCTCCATTGAAAACAAAGTGGTAGCTCCGGGCTTATAATGGCTGGTGTAAGCCCGGAGCTCCAACATTCCGATGCTTCTTTGTGGCTTTGAACAAAGGGTCCAGGGAGCCTAAGGGGATTTAAATCCCCTTGCGCACCCTAAAACCTTTGTTTAATTTGTTAGAACATTCTGCCCTCTAGTGGCAGAATGTTCTCATAGCCTTATAGCCTTTCCTAGCAGGGCTATACCGGCTATTAAAGTCCAGCTGCCTTGTTAAAGAACCTCGCCTTTGGCACGGGCCTTTAACGCTGCTGCAGGCCTTTGATAGCCGGTATAGCCGCCATAGTAATATTCCTCCCTGGTGTCTTCATTACACAAACCTTCCAGAACAGTGGCAGGGTAGCAAGACTACCACAAAACCCCAAGAATTGCATACCACACACTGATTCCAACTTTAGCTGAATCCTGGAGTCCTAGAAACAATGAATCACCCAGTGGGCAGATTCTGATGGTGCATCACTAATGAGACAGAAGAGTTGGCCGTACTGAATTGGTCTGTTCACTTTGTCACTGGTAGTGCTTTTGATTTCAATTGTGGCCTCTCAGCAATGCATTAAAAGCACTATGATTCCTGAAGGACTTCTTACATACCTTCAAACTCATGCACACTGTGTCTCATCTATATCCTCTCACTTTACCACTGGACTGAAAGATATCCGACTGAAAGAACTCGTCTTTTGGCTACTTCAGGAAGTGCCAGGGCAAATACAAGGGGCCTGATTCACAAAGGCAAACGTACACTTTTGTGTACGTTTCCTATTTATTTGATATTCACGGCTAAGAGTTTATTTTCTCTAAGAGTAATTTAAGACTGCCAAGACCCTGCACTCGTGGCTGAGACTCTGCACATAAAAAGATAGGGCTGGTTTGTATTGTTACGTGTGGAGTTCTCCACCCCAACTGCATAGTCTTTGCAACCCAAAAACTACTATTTGCAGTTTGTGAATACCATAAAAAATAGCATACTTTCACAAAGGTGTTAATCTGACCTTTGTGTAAATCAGGCACTTTGCTTTTGTGAAATAATTGCCAGTCGAAAATTCATCCTATATCTAGTCAGCTGGAATAATTTTCTGTTCGATGATAGTTGACAGGGACAGTTTAGAGGCCTGTTGACTGCTGTTTCCTAGAGACTGTGGCTAGGGTTCGCGAATTAGTTGGAGATCAAAGGAAATCCCGTGCAGATTTGCACAAGTCTGTAGATTGACTTTGCAAATACAAGGGATTCCATCCCTCCAATATGAACGATATTCTTATGGCCAGAAGGGTACGGTGGGTTGGCCATTCTGCTAAGAACATAAATGGCGATTGTGTTGTTCTCAACTTCCGCAGGCCCCCTATGGTTCGCCGTTTATTGAGTATCTTCAAGCAATCCCCCACGCAAAATATTCACATTAGTGCGTTCCCTTTGGGTTATTTTTATAAGCCACCCTCCGAACCCTTCAGGGATGTCCACGTCTTACCTTTGATAGCCAATAGGTTCAACGCACTTCCTAGATTGGAAGTACAGGATTGACAACCACCATTGATGGTCGCCCAGCTGCATAAGCAGCACCATTTGGAGGATTAAGTAACAACTGATAATAATAATGATGACCAATCCCCAACTAGAGCTAAAAGTAAAGCAGATTTAAACATTCTCAGTTGGAACGTAGCAGGGTTACAGTAAACCCCTCAATGATCAGGATTGGTTGTGCCTAGTCAAAGAACAAGACGTAGTAATGTTTCAGGAGACTTGGGCCACACACGACTTGCACATCGAGGGGTTTCACTGCATTAATGTAGCGGCATCTCGCCATAAATTCTCTGCACACTCTAGTACAGTCCTTTGTCAAATACATGGATAGTCTGGACCTGAGGGTTAATTTTAACAAATCATTTTTAATGTCTTTTGGCCCTCGGAAATTCCAGCTCAGCTCTATCGCTGTCGGTAGTCAAATATTGGGAAGCACCTGTAAATTTCCTTATCTCTGGATGGTTTTTGCTGCGAACGGCTCCCGGACTGAGCATCTTAACCATTCCAGGAGCAAGTCCTCAAAGACCATCCATTCAATTTTCAGTTTTCCCCGTCCAAAGAACACAGGTGCCATTTTAGCTATTTACATTGTTTTTAAACTACAATGTGTTCCAGTGGCTACCTATGGATCTGAGATTTGGGGTATTGTAAATAGTTCCTGCATCCAGCAGGAAGAAAACAGATTATGTAGGAAACTGCTGGGTATCCCAATCTCCACACCACAATATATTTGCCACAAAAAATTAAACTTAAATTATATAACTGATTTTAAACGTGCTCGTCCAGCCCTTTTCTAGTTTTCCGTCTGGAAGTACGAGGCAGCCACTCTAACTAGAGACATTATTACTCATTGTTTGAAGTGTGAGAAGGGGATGGATATTCCCTGGCTATCTGGAGTATATTAGAGTTTATGCTGCATCAATATAGGCTGTATCTTCTTAAATCCCAGCAAAGCCGAAACTCTGCAGAGAAAAGAACTCAGAAGCACCCTCTATTTGTTATATAGCACAGTAAGATTTGCGCAGGAATCGAAGAAACCCTTTGTTTCTAGTTATATGTCTCTAGAGCGGCACTGTTACCTTTTATCAAATTATCTTATTCTACCCATGAGCTACTGGGAAAGGAGCCTCCTATTCCGCTTGAGAGCAGGAACAGTTCCATTTGCATTGTGTTTTCCTCTTGGATCCACTCAAAACTTTTTTAATAGGAGCAGGCCTATTAGCTTGGATTCTGCTTTTTAAGTATGCGTGCCCTGACCGATGAAAAGCTTGTTTTTCGTATAAGTACATTTCTGAGAATTGTTACTCGGGCACGTAAGACAATGCTTAACCCTTGAGTTTTTAAGTAACAAATGGATAACCTTACAATTGTTGATAATGAATCTCCCATTTTTATAACCTTGAGCATGTAACATTGTGCTTTATAACTGTACATTTTTATTAGCCTTTATTGTTACTCTTCTTTTGTCATTTACATTTCTTTTACTATTCTGTATTTTAATGGATACAATGTTTATCCGAATAAAGATTATGAACTGAACTGAACTACAGGTATCAATATAATTTTAATCCTGAATGTTTTTGTTTGTGTTCCTGTTTCTCTTGTGCCCTCTAGTTTCTTATTTAGAGTCATCTCTGACGTTTTAGGGAAATTACTGTATTTTCTTTGATTTCAGAAAAAATGCATTTCGTTTTTACATTAACAGGTAGGGCACATGCTTTGACAAAAACCATAAAAAGTAACGTTTTGATATCTGCATTTACATTATTTTGAGCTCCCTATAGGATTCTTGCATACTCCAAGATATATTGAATGCTTTTTCGTCCCTAATTTCTAACCCTTTAAGAATGAATCTGAGTGGCTACTGTTTTATTAATGTTTTGTCTAGCACATTGCATGTTGAGATACTGACGCATGTTACTCCTCTCTGGGATAAGGGCAGTTATAGGCATTGCCATCAATCGTCTGGGGGATGCAAAGGTGCTACTTGACAAATGTATTTTATTGCGATTGATTGATTAAGATTGAAATTGCTGTTTTTAACAATAGTTTTTAATTTATATTGTGGATTAGGTGAACCAGGAGTTCCTTTTAAAGTTTTAAAGTTGTCCAATCATTTCAACTTGGATAGTTACTACATGTATTTTGTATGAATTTTATTGGCTGATATTGACTGATAAAATGTCAATTTTGTGCAAGATGTTGAACAATGCTAATCAGGGACATATATTTCAGCAGAGATCTTAAGGTGTACTGACTGCTTTTAGCACCTATTTCAAGTAGTAAAAACCATCACTTACAAATGGGCCCTCGCCTGGCCCAAAAGAGGACAACAATGCTAAATCAGAATCTGCTATGGTTTTATATATTTATTTCTATATTCACTAAAGCAAACAAAAAAGTGACTTTATAGTTGAGTATGGTAATAGGCTTTTAGCTCAACCTTAAAAAAACCACAACCCTAGGAATTCACAGAAAAAACAAAGGTTGAAATTTCGTTAAGGTTCGGTGTTGAAGTAATACAAAAAGTAATGTCTAAAAACCAAAAAAAAATGATATTCACAGCGAGAGGCGTGGTGATCACGCATAAAGCACTGCCTCTCCCACTGCGGTGTGGGTAGTAACTCCGACGCAACTAGGACGAAGCCCGGACCAAGGGCCCGAAGAAGGCCGGGCAAGGCCACATTATTTTCATCTCCCACAGCGGAGATCACCTTTGATAAGCGCTCAAACCCAAAAGGTACTGTTTCAACTTGTGGCACATTATTATTGACATTATTGACCCTACTGACTTTAGTTATTGATTATGGTATAAAGGAAGGAGGGAAAGGAAATAATGTCAAAATTAAAAGTGGGACAAGAGGTAGTAGGTACGCTGGATGCGTTCTTACTAAGGGTGGAATCTGCGCTGATCTAGGAAATAGAGTTAACAGAGTGCAGACTATCTTTGGATTCCCATACTCAGTCAGCCTGCACTAATCTCTGCATGTTTGGTTCACAGGGGAGCGTGGGTGACTGTCAACATCAACTTCAACCTCAACCTCAAACCAGTGTGCCACATTCAGTAAGCCCAATGCCTAATAATAGCACGGTACAGAAAACTAAAGAGGCTAATCTAAATGTTGTAACGAGAGGTCGGAGGCTTAAGAATAAGGGTGGAGGGAGCGTGGTACCGCAACAAAAGAAAAAATAGAGACACGCAGCAACTAAGGGACAGATGTAGGACGGCTATTACCGGTCGGTAACGGACGAAATTAACGAATTTCGGCCGTTACCGACCGGTAATAGGCTTTTGTTATGTAGGGGCCAATTTACAGATATGGTAAATACCGAATCAGTATTTACGGATTCGATATTTACCGAATCATCATTTATCGATTCGGTATTTACCAAATCGGTAAATGACATGTTGGATGCACTTTAAAGAGTGCTTCTGTGCTTTAAGGATTCGTTATTTACCACCAACTATTAGTTGGTGGTAAATAACGAATACCTCTGTAAATGCAAATCTGTGCATTTACACCTGTGCCATGTGACAGACACACATGCCCCTAGGGCATGTATGTGTGCCACATTCAAGGGTGCAACAGGGAGTCAAAGTGACACCCTGCCACCCTTGACTCTTTCCCTATTTCACCAAATCGGTAATCACCGATTCGGTAATTGCCATTCATTCCTATGGGCCTCCATGAATGAATGGCAATTACCGAATCGGTAAATACAGATTCGGTAAATACCGAATCTTAACGATTCAGTATTTTTTACCGAATTTTAAGCTGCATAGGATTTACCGATTCTAATATACCGATTCTAAAATACCGAATAGGATTTTCTACCCACAGGGTATTATTACCCAAGATTATCAGACAGATACATGTTTTAATCTTGAATCTGCTCTGTAGAGGCCTAGTGCACACTAGGTCTGACTGGGAGCTCACCCTGGTCCCTAGGGTTTCATATCTTTTATCTCATACATCGATAGTAAAAACAAATTAATCCGTATTCATAAATTCACACAACTTTTGTAGGTATCAACGATTTATAATGGTACCATATTCATTTATATACATTCAAATCATGATTGATATCAACATTGGAACCTCCAAATTTTAAACAATATACCATTTAAACAGTGGATCATAAAACAATGAAACAAATATTATCGCGTGTCCCAATGCATTTCGGGTCTACTTCGACCCTTCTTCAGGGGAGTACAATTATTTTTCACGTATCCAGTCTTGTGATAGTGTCAACCACTTAAATCATCACGTCAGTATCGTATTCAGGCACTGCTGAAAATCGTGTTAGACATTCTGCATGTCTAAATTAATCAAATGAGCCGAAGTAAACAAGATCCATATCCGTCAGTGAGATTTAAATGTGAGGCAGACGATGAAATTATCTTGTATGTTTCTACCAGCCGGGAAAGCTCGACAACCTGGCGTACTGTCACCTCTGACCTCCCAATGATTTCCGGACGGATATGGATCTTGTTTACTTCGGCTCATTTGATTAATTTAGACATGCAGAATGTCTAACACGACAGGACATTACTTGTGGGCCACCCTTCAATCGAATTCATGGCGAGCAGGCCATGATTACTGGTTAAAAGGGCTAACAACCCTATGCCTAAAGGATCTCTGGAGCATGTATGTAACTCAGAAGGAATTCAAAAGGCTGGCAAAAGTAAGCACCAAACAGCTTTCAATAGTCGAAGACAAGGCGCGCCTAGCTAAAAGAAGTCATGGGTGGCTGACTCTGCAATCGTATTCCTTGTTGATCCCACAGCAGTATCTAACCGTATCCTTCAATGCACAAACAAAATTAAGCTTTTTAAAATTGAGACTGGGAGTTCTTAACTTGTTGGTTCATTTGCCAAAATGGAAAAGAGAGCAAGGACGAGACTCATGCCGACTTTGCTGGGAATATAAGGAAGACATAATACATATCATTTGTCTTTGCCCCAAGCTGCTGACTGAAAGACGGGCCCTCTTCAAGCACCTATGGAATACAAAAATGATTAGAACATGTAGGGCAGCAGTCCTAGCTTGCTTCGATCCGAGGAACACTAAATTAAACTGTGCCCTTGTCAGATTTATGAATCACGCAGCAAAAAAACTTTGTGAGGGGCCCACAGTCTGTGGTCACTCGTTGGCAAAATGACCTGGCAGGCTTCACCAGTCACTTTTACCCATATCTGACATTACTTACCCATATTGAATATTACTTATTCATTCTTTTAAATGAACTTTTAAACGTATTTTAAATGACACTTTTTGATACCTTCTAAATCCTGTACTTGCAATGGTTTTTTAAATCACGCAATAAAGTTATTTGAAATTAGACTTAAAGGTGATTTTTAAGAAAGCTTTTTTTATGGTCTGTGGGCCAAAATGTACGAAAACTCGAAAATATACAGTCAAAGGAAAAGTGAAAAAAAATCCTATTTGGGGAATGTTTTTAACTATAATTTAAATTGGGACCATTTTATAGTATCCAGGGTACAACAAATGAGTAGATCCATTGAGGGCTGTTTTGTTTTTCTGCTAAACTTGGACATAAACCTATAGCCAAGTTGGTAACTTTGTACAAATCCAAATGTCTGTCGGAGGCCACTTATGGGGCGGGAGTATGGGGATACCATAAGAGCCTACAAATTCAAACATCAGAATATACATTTTTAAAGAGAGTTTTACTTATCTCTAATAGTTCCCCTACATCATTTTGCCATTCTGAGGTAGGCATTGACTATATTTAGACAGCATACACATGCCCCCCTGGTTTTATGGAGGAAAATTTGGATTAGAGAAGAACTGTCCTTTTCACAATGCATTCTAAGAGATTGTATGAATCTAGATAATGCAATGGCAGTCTTGTGTTTACGCTATGTCAAACAAACTTTTTACAAGATAGGACTAGAAAACTATTACGACCAGCCAAAGACCTTATGACCTAACATGAAAATGGTTAAAAAAGATGCATATCCATCTGAATTCAGAATATCACACCAGGACAAGGAAAGATTGGACTGTTTTCCTCCAAATCGGCAACAATTTTTTTGGGGCCATATGTATCATTGAAATTCGCATTCGCAAAGGCCGAAATTCGCAGAATTTCTGCCTTTGCGAATGTGAATTCGCAAAATGATTTTTATGAAGAAAAATCTAATGCAAAATAAGGAATAGCAAAATTTGTGTTTCCTTATTTTGCGATTGCATTTAAGGAATAGCAAATTTTGTGATTCATTAAATGCAATGTAAGAAGGCAAAAAAATTTGCTAAATGGCCTTAAGGAATCGCAAATTACAACCAACTTCTAGTTGGTGGTAAGTTGCGAATTCCTTAAAAAATGCACATTTTTGCATTTTTCAAAATGCCATGTGACGCACATACATGCCCTTAGGGCATGTATGTGCACCACATGTGCACCTATGCTTATTTCAGGGGGGCAACAGGGTGTCCTTGGACACCCCTGCACCCTTGAAATTATTCTCAATTTGCGATTAGCAAATTGCGAATTTACAAATTGAGAAAAAATTCCCATTCCTTCTTATGGGCTTCCTGGCCCATAGAAATGAATGGGAAAGTATTTCTTAATCAATTAAGGAATATCAAGAAATCGCTAAAAAAAATGCGTTTTTCTTGATACATACCATTTTGCGATTCTGAAATAGCGATTTCTTAAAAATCGCTATTACAGAATCGCAAATTGGTTCCTTGATACATATGACCCCAAGTCTTTTATCCGGCTAGCTCATTCACTTTT
>NW_028245557.1:0-71515 GCF_964263255.1 Lissotriton vulgaris | reverse complement strand
TGGCCTCGTGAGAAGGAGAATGGAATCAGGGAAACCTCACTCCACAGAACCCGTCGGTGGATAAATGTTGTACACACAGATCAACTGTGCATCGTGTGTGAGTCTCAAAGCTAGCCTAGAATACTGGTTACAAAAATTCAGTAGAGTACTAATTAATACAGGGGGTAAGCTGTAAATACTTTTACGTGATTAAAAAATGTATGTATCAGTTTCCTTCTGCTGTTTGTATGTTGAATATTTCTTAATAGAATGTAACTACATGAATTACACAGATAGCAAACTAGCAACTTTCAGTAACTATAAGGCTTTATAAGATGATCAGTTATGCTCAGGTATAACCAATAACATGAACATTGTCCACTTGGAACATAAAAGGCAATAAAAGTTGCTGTCAAGTTCAGACATATTTAGAATCTTAGATCCAGACTTAATTTTTCACACAACATAGCACAAAGCAGCCACCAAATGTGCTGCATTTCCATAGGGGATAGATATAGCACAGAACCATATCAACCAAGGGTGCACTGTTGCTGTCCTGCGCCATCCAAACAAGCATTGGCATAGCCAATAGGTCTTGCCTTTGGGGCCTTATAAGTGTTTAACCATGCAAAAGTTAATGTTGTTGCACCAAGGATATTGTGCTGCATAACTAAATACTTATAAGGTCCCAAAGGTGAGACCTATTGGCTATGCCAATGCTTGTTATTTTCTGAGATGGTTCCAAAGCATTTAGAATGCTTCCGCTGGCACAATACAGGCATGGACCACAATAGAAAATTAAAAGAGCCCTCATCTCTGTCTTTCCCTCCAGCCTCCTGTATCACAGGCCCGGGTATTAGAGTAGAGATTTCTTTGCATGCTTAGGGGCACGCTCTGTGTGCAGTAGGGTATACAGGGAGGGTGCCCCATGGAAGTTCACAACTACATTGCTACCAGTTACATGCCTTCTAGACACATCCCAGTCTTACAAGTCATCTCCAGCATACCCCCACGTGAACGTGCCACGTACTGCACAGCGACATCTGTACCGAACACCAGGCGCCATGCTGCAAGAAATCTTGGGCCAAATGGAGAGGTAGTGCTTGTTTAGACCCCTAGCCCTGGTGGCCTGGGTGCCCTTCACCTCCATAAGACACAATGGCAAAGTTTTGGCATGCAAGGTAGATAGGGCCATGCCTTAAAACTTACCTTGAGCATGGCCAAAAGGTTCAGGGTGAAAGTCGCATAGCAATGCCTGACGCCATAGCACAGGTCATCCTGTAACAGATAGAGAGGAGACATTCAGGACTCTTCAGCCACAGGGCCAAGATGGAAGCCTCTTACTAACAGGAGATAGTTGTGTTTAAATCCTTTTGTGCCCCCCCCCACCAAAAAAAAGCATGTCCAAGCATACTAGTGAACACTTCTTGGGGTGCATAGGCGAATTAGTTGCACATGGGCATGGTTCTATAAATGTCCGTTCGCAATTGCTGAATTGCAGAGTCTCAATCTAGGCGCATGCTGAAAAATATTCTGAAGAGCACAGCAGCAGACCTGGGCATACGTCGCCACATGGGCAAAACTGGGGCAGTGCATTCAGTGTTGGTGCCTGCAAAAGGTTGGCATAGCTGGGTCAGACATGTCATGCCACTAGCCTTTCAGATGCAAGCGCATGTCTGGAAATGTCCCAGACCACAGTTTCCTAGCAAGTCCTCAGGGTTGTAATACAAAGGCACCTGTGGAGCTGATGGGCCCCACCCTACAGGGGACTCCACAAGTCAACGAACCCTAAGAATATTTCTGAGATATGGAGTGTCGGTGGTCCCTTATGAAATTTTTCTGGGGAGTGAGGGGGGAGGGGCCTCATCTTGTGTTAAGTCCCCAGACTCCATCTCTCTTTTAATGTGTGGTCTTTGGGTCCATTCCCCACGTTGTGGACAAACGCTTTTAAAAATGTAACTTTTGCTCTATTTTTATCATGTTCCTTTTCTGTGCTCTCACCTGGCGTAGAAGCAAAAACAGTGTCTGCTCGCTGCCTGTGAAAAAAAAGAGAAAAAATGCCCAGGGGGCCAGAAACGCAGCAGTATTCCATTAACACCGAACTAGTTCTTACTGGTTTCTACCCACCTCCCAGAGGCAACTCAGCTTTAACGTGACAGAGAAAAATGAAACACTAGCGCGGTCCGCAGCCGTGAAAGGGGAAACAGTACTGGGCTAACAAGTGGGAGGGGTGGGGGGAGTGCGAGAGGAAACACAGCGATTCCCTTGCGACAACGAGCAAATATATGCTGCCAAAGCTCGCTCCCGCAAGGGAATCGCCAAACATGCACGCTTTGCCATTGAGAGCATTGCAATGCGTGCAAGATTTTGGCTGAAAAGCGAAGCGATTTCTATAGGTCTTTTTCCTATGCAGCGCATGCGCGCTGCATAGGCGAGACCTAAAAAGCTGCTTTGCATGATGCGCAGCCTTGCACATGCTGCAGAGCTGAGTGTGTGCTCTCTACCAGGACTGCTTTTGGAAGTCTAATGCTCCATTACAAGTTCCTTTGTCTAGAGTAGACCAACTCAGAAGAATACTACGCTTTCAATGTGTGCTTTGCAGCACACATGCAGTCCACCTTTTTTTGAAAAATGAACACATTTCCATTGATTAGACCTGCTTGCAGTAGACTTTAGTTGTTGATGAAACGCCCAGTCTGGCTATCTTCCTAATTTGGGTTTTACATCAAAACCTATGAGTGTTGCGCTGACCCACCCCAATTACATCCCCTGAGACAAAACAATGCAAAGCAGTGTAAAGAGGTTTTCTTTCCTGAGAAAAGGGCACCTTGCAGATACCATGTAAGGTTTTGTATCACTATGCACCTGCACGGAAATCTGGCAGATATCCCCATGGAATGTTAGCAGGGTGCAGTGTGTGCTGGGGGTGGGGTTAAATTGGCAAAGGGAAAGGGAGGATGTGACCTGGAAGAGGGAGCAAGCAATACATGCTATATCCATGCTTTAGTTTAGAAGAAGATTGGGCCCGGGCTGCATTTGCACTCCATTCACAGATTCTTTGGTTGGTAAATTTGGATCTGGTGTTCCAGCAACTGTGAAAGCTGGGTGCAGGAGCACTGGGGCACTTGAATTAGGCAGAGTTGTACTACGCTTGAAGTAGTGTGGCTCACTGGTTAGAGGCGGCAGACCCGAGAGCAGAGGACGGCCCGGGACCAGGGTTCGATTCCCGGCGCGGCAGGTTTCTAGACCAGGGTCAGCGGACTCGATAATTCTCTCGCCTCGGTGCCCACTCTGATCAGCGATCACACTCGGCAACTCTGGGCATTAGCTTGCCTCATCTTCACTAACGGCCCCACCAGACCGCCGGGGGTGCCTGGTCTCACCCTGGAGATACCCATTAAGGGACCATCTCCCAGGGAAGCCAGGAAGGGTTTCGCAGCGGTCGAAGCGCCTTGGGACCCTACGGGTAAGTAGTGCGCTATATAAATGCCTATACATTTACATTTACATTTACGCTTAGGGAATACCAATATGCTAAATTTATAATCAGGGCCAATATCTTCATCAAAAGAATTGCACAGTTCTGCAATGTAAGTAGTAGAAATAGTGCATGTGCAGAATTTTATGAAGTAAGCAGTCCGTTCTATCAATACACTTTGTATCAACACTTAGCCATCAACAGTTGATGAGGATGTAATCAATAACAAGAGATGTATGCCATTAGAGTTTCCAGTAAATGTTAAAGGAATCAAAAATATTTTATGTAAATGTCAGTGGGCATTTTTTTAAAGTGCAGTCTTTAGGATGTTTTGCTCAAAAATACAACGAAATGTTCCTACATGAAGTGACAGAATCAAACAGCTTCAAATATAGCAAATGGGTAAAACTGCATTGATTCATACATTATGTAGTTTAAAATGGGCAGAGAGGGTCAGTGCTTTTGCTTTTGCTTTTGCTTTTGCTGTGTGTGAAAGGTAACATATTATATTTCTGCATAAGGAGGTTGGGGCATAACTTCCTCGTGAAAAGGACTAATCCTGACAAGGTGTGACCTCACTACCCCATCCGGAATTTAAAAGAGGTACCATGTTTGAGAGGTTGTATTTGATTCATACGTATTGTGCCTGTGGAGGGAAGGGCGGAAATATGGCTTCAAAGGCTTTTCTGTTTCCTGAATGGTGACGTTTATTAATATTACAACTGACAGGGGAAACGGAAAATGAGAATCTTGGTAACGCCAAGGGGCAGTCCCTATTTCTCGTCTTGTATATCCTGCGGTTTGACCGCTGGAAATGGGGAGGAATGGGGAGGAATGCAAGGATCTTGTCTGATCTTCTCCTTTTCTTTCTATTGGTCACGGCTGATCGCCACCAACAGCCTCAGGAAAACCAGAGAAGGTTTGAGCAAGTATGAGTAATGATTTCCTGTCTTTTATTAACACCAATAAGGAAGGGGAACCCGTCACCAGACACCTGTGAGAAAAACCAAGGGAAAGTGGTCCCATCTCCAACAGAGACCTCAGTTAGGCTCCAACTTTTGTGGAAAAGGTTTTCAGTCCTTAATTCCCAACCATCATATGAAACAAGCATTTACAATGCAATGGTCTCGTCCTTGTTAAAGTTAGAGCTAATGGCATTGCTCATGACATTATTTTTGTTTTTAAAACATATAAAGAAATGGCATTGTTATTTACAATGCCAATAGCTTAATCTCTCGCAAATGCGAGACCTATTGCATTTGCACCCACAAACACAGAGCCACACACAGAGCCACACGCACCCACACACACAGAGCCACACACACAGACAGAGCCACACACACAGACAGAGCCACACACACACAAACAGAGCCACACACACACACACACTGAGACACACACACACAGAGCCACACACACAGACAGAGCCACACACACACACAGAGCCACACACATACAGACAGAGCCACACACACAGACAGAGCCACACACACACACAGAGCCACACACACACACAGAGCCACACACACAAAGACAGAGCCACACACACAAAGACAGAGCCACACACACAGAGCCACTCACACACACACACACACAGAGCCACACACATACACACACAGAGCCACACACACAGACAGAGCCACACACACAGCTCTCTGCCCACTAACGCCCTAGGGAACAGAGGCACGAAAAACCGGATCACAAGCAGGTAACAGAGGCACAAGCAGGGAACAGAGGCACGAGCAGGGAACAGAGGCACGAGCAGGGAACAGAGGCACAAGATGATCACAAGCAGGGAACATAGGCACAAGCAGGGAACAGAGGCACAGGTAGGGAACAGAGGCACAAAAACCTGATCATAGGCAGGGAACAGAAGCACAAGCAGGGAACAGAGGCACGAACAGGGAACAGAGGCACAAGCAGGGAACAGAGGCACAAGCAGGGAACAGAGGCACAAGCCGGAAAGCAAGCACAACGAGGGGGTAGACGCACAACAGAGGGGACAGAGGCAATAACACGGGCACAATCAGGGAAGAGAGGCAAGAAAAGCGAGCACTCACCGGAGGACTCTGCAGCTTCTCGACTTCTTCCTGCAGCGGTCGGGCAGAAATGGCGTCAGAAAAGTGCCGCCATTTTCGCATTCGGGGGCGTTGTTTTTGCTGTTGAGTGACGGATGACGTCACGGAGTTAAAAACTGCAAAAAATACGTCCCCGAATCGGGGTCTTGAACGGAGTGACGCCCCTTTCCTCCAATGGCTGGCCTCCGTTTAGGAAGCCAGCCAATTGAGAAGAGGGGTGGGTTCAAGCCCCCATACTTGTAAACATAAAATCTCAGCTGTGTGACACTGCTGCGCAGTGTACGCTAGGCCGAGACCTAAAAATGCCTTCAACACAGGAGACCATTCTTTCATCAGCAGCACCCTGAAACTTGAATGGGATTATAATAATAATAATAATCCATATTTCTAAAGTAAAAACATATCACCCCTTAAGGTTTTAAGGCGCTGGGTGCCGTGGGGTAGATTAAGTGAGCTATTGCCCAGAGTCACATGATGCTGAGCTGCGGCTGGCAATCAAATCGCAAGAACCGCACTTCGGAGTTACCCTGGGCAACACCTCTCCCTTGAGGATTCTACAAAAAAATTGCACTTAACCTGCATACTTCTGCACAGAGTTAATTCTAAATAAGCACAGACCCAGTAAAAATTTCCAAACTTTTTTTTTATTTTCTTACAAAAAAATCTTTACTGCCTTCATATAGGTTTTGTCAACTTTACAATAAAAAACATGACCATATAAAATGTCAGAATACATGTCATAATTTCATCAATTTATTTATTTTATTTATGTATTTATTTATAGGCTTATATAGCGCTAGACTCGACTCCCGAAGGAGTATCTCTGCTCTCAATTCACCCTACAGACAGAAAAAACAATGCTCTCAAGATCTTAAAGAGGAAGAGGCGCTATATTTGAAACAGGAAAGTCTTCAGCAATTTCCTGAAGGCTATGTGATTGGTACAAAGCCTGAGGGTAGCAGGCAGATTGTTCCAAAGATTAGGACCCAAGAATGAGAGAGCCCTTCCGCCCAGTCTCGCCCTTCTGATAGGGGGAATTTGTAGAAGAGATTGGTTGCTGGAGCGGAGGGTACGTACAGGATTGTAGGGGACAAACTTCTCAGCCAGATACAGAGGGCCTAAACCATGAATACCCTTGTGGATGATACAACAGGTTTTGAATTTAACCCGTTGTATTAAAAACATATTTAGACGCCACAAACCCCATTTCTTTCTCACATTTACATTCACACCACACACTCAACATTACATACATTAAACCCCGAAGGGACATAGATATACCCCCATTAATTTTCTCAACAACAGATCAATGAGACCACATTTCATAGTCTTCCTTCTTTGTGTCTTAAATATTTGTAATGTGATTAGAGTGTGGATGAACATGGAGACCTTAAAAACCTGAGTGTTTACAGTAGAGGAGTTTGGTAGCCTTTTAGGCAAACCTTCTACCTTACAAAAATCGGTACAGTTCACTCAAGCGGATGATAGTGAATTAGTGAAGCTAATGAATAAAAAAAAAAAGGCAAAAAGAATGGAATCACTTGAGCAATGTATGTTAGAGTATCTCAAAGCATGCGTAACACCTTCTGGTTTGAGAGTATGTAATATATTAGCTTTTTTTGTGGAGATGGGAAAATTCTTGGATAAATGGTCTCAGATGTCTAATTGTTGCTTTTGAGACTGGATGACTTTAATTGTGGAGACAGCCATGGAAGTAGCGGTCATTCTAAGCAAAGAGATATTAGAACTAGTAGAGAAGCTTGTAAGTTTGAATGCAGTGGTTAATTTGGAGTTGACAAGTTTTGTGGATTATTTTACAAAAAAGAACACTGACAAACTGAAGAAATATCTTAAGTATTGAACACAGGAAAATGGGTACATGTATTTTACAGAGGACTGTTATCAGAACATGAATCATGAAAACATGGGTCTTGGACCAAACGATTGGAGACAGAAGAACATTGTGACCTTCTCAACACATATTCTTCAGATTTGGAGGGAAAGAGGTTTAGTAATCAACAGTCTGAAACCCCTGGGAGAGATCAGGGGCCTAGTAGATATGCTTATGCAGATGTTCCCCACTACTCTTCACCTTTTTTGGAATTTCGAGGGCGAGGCAGAGGACGGGACGGATTTCAGAAACAAGACAGGGCAAGATTTCACCAACAAAATCCACAAAAACATTATCTAAACACTCAAATGGCAAAGGTATTGGAGACCGTAGAAGGAATAAAAAGTTCTGCACAGGATATCACTATCCCTATTTCCAACCTATCTTCAAAGGGTATGACTGTAAATGGTAATTGCCTTTTAGCTAAAGGTCTCTCACATGTTCCTAGTCAACGTAGTAATGTATTTCGACTTAATAAGGATGTGCATGCCTTTTTTCTAAATTAAAATTCGATTGAATAAATACTTTTAGCCTAAAGAGCAAGGAGATTGAGAAGAAACAAATAGTTCTGGATGTAAACCTACGTTGCCATTTACACCTACATTAGATATGCTAGGACTGGAGGTAGGTGTTTTTGATAAAGCAGTACTCTGAGATTTAAAAATGTATACCCCCATTACCTCCTAACCTGCCAGAAGGAGAAAAAATGTCCTTCAAGAGTTTACAGAAAGATTATAAGATCATTGTGAAACCCTGTGATAAGGGTGTAGAAATAGTCTTGAAGGATACAGGCAACTATGTACAGAAAATTAACCGGATGCTGGCAGTACCTGAGCATTATAAAAAGTCTAACAGGACAGAACTTGTAAAACTAAAAGAAACATTTGGAAATGTTTTCACTATAGCCTTCGAAAAGGATTGGATATGCAAGAAAGAAGTTGAGTATATCAATAAGAGTGATCCAGTTACTGCTTCATCTTTTGGGCTCCCAAAGACACATAAAAATGAAAAAGATCCTCCTCTACTTCCCATCATTTCGACCATTAATGCCATGACGGAACTTATCTCCAAGTATATTGATACTTTTCTATGTCCTCTTGTTAAGACTTTGAACTCCTACATTAAAGATATAGGGAACATGATAAGAAAGATTTAAAATGTACCTTTTCATATGGATAATGAGTTACTAGTACATTAGAATAAACAAAGTGGAATCCACTCAGAGTGATAGTGATCCCTAGAGTGATGGGGAACACACAGTGTTGTTTAAATGCCCCTCACACACCAACAGGCCCCTTGGTGTCATGCTTCATCATCGGGGCCTTCGCACCCCTCTACGGGATGCGGCGTGCTACGACTCGCGGATACGCAGGAGCACTTGAAGTGAACTATGTGTGGGGGTGTGTGTTTTTTACAAAAAGTGTGAGTGAGGTGAGGTGAAAAAAGTGAATAGTTAAAAAATACCTGGCACGTGGGAGAAAAATTACTTTATTAAATCCCCGGCTAGTATTATTAAAACAAAAGTGCAGGGCGTGGTTTTAATAGATACGTATTAGGGTATCCAGACCACTGTATCAAGATGTCAACATGTTTCGGAGGTCAAAGCCCCCTTCTTCAGGACAAGGGTTAATGCACTTACCCTCCCCTTACTCACATGTAAAATGTAAAAGTGTCAATAAAAATTACCACAATGTGTAATGTTCCTAACAATGTTTTATGTTAGTGAATGTCGTTGCGCCCAATTGGCGTAAGAACCTGTGGAAACAAAATCATAGATAAACATACAAATCTATAATTCACAAGCTAGTGGAGAAGAAACAAGCTTCTCTGAAAAAACATCAGGTTGAGCCAAAAATAATGGGACCCTGGAAAAGAAAAAACAAGGACACTACATACAAACATACACACACAACACCAAAGTTACTCTCTGCTCAGATGGAAGGAGAGCAAACATAAAGGAATAAAAGTCTTACTTAAAGTTCCCAACTACAGGACTTCATGAGCCTAAGCGTATATTGGGGAATCCTTCCTTTCTAATCAGAAAACCTAAAAAACATCAATGTCAGGGGTTCAGTTGGAAAACTCGGTAATCAATGCACCAATAGTACAGAGAACAACTGCTTCTCTCAGTGGTCTATAACTCACGGTTACTGCAACAGCTAATCGCCTGCCTTCCCTCAACGCGGCTCCGATGAAGTGAGCTACGAAGGATTCAAGGCCCTTATATATGCTGTCCCTGTAGGTAATTAGTGCCGGTAAATTGATTAATGCAGCCCGGGGGAATGCCCAAATACGGAGATAACAATCCCCGAGCGTCAGGTGTTGCGCTAGCGCCTTTCACTGCTCTGACGCGCATGCGCATTTCAGCTCAAGAGGTACGCATGCGCGGCGAGCGAGGCTGCCGCGCATGTGCCGACGGAGACACTGCGTTAATAAACGGAGCAATCGGCTTTACAAATTAAAGCCTGTTAAAGAATGGCGCTTCGGTGGCAAATGCAAAATATGCGCTTCAGTGGTAAATACAAAATATGCACATGTGAGGCAGTGCACTTAACAAATTCGCAGCTATATGCTGGCTAAAAAAAATAGGCACATCGGTGGTGAATTAAACTACCTTTTAGGAGTTTGAAGGACAACAGTGGATTAAACTACCTATTAGGAGTTTTGAAGGACAACAGTCTTTTGGTTGGGCTCAACAGATGGTAATTGTTTGACAGGGCTTGTTTATAAGAGGGAACTCATGAGGCATGGTCCCTACTGAAAGGAGATACATCCTAAATCAAAGCTAGGCAGTATCACATTTCAATGGTGAATTGACCCAAAGAAACCCCACATTCATGTTAGTTGGATGTAACCACAAGTGTACATCAACAGTCAGTGATAGGTAGTCAGGTAAGGTTTATCTGAGAAGGTTCCACGGAATAGAATCGTTGAGCCCAGTGGTGTCGGTTCCCAACCGGAACACCCACCGTTGCTCTTTTTCCAGGAGACCCACCTCTGAGGGTAGTTGTTCTATTATCGTCCACTGTAACTCATTCACACAGTGTTGATGTTCGATATAGTGGGTTGACATCTTGGTTGTGAGTTTCTTACACCTGATGTTACTTTTATGTTCATTCAACCTAACTTTCACAGGTCTGGTGGTTATCCCCACATATTCTTTTCCACAAGGACATGTAATCAGGTAAACAACATTTTTACTGTTGCAGTTCGTGAATGCACGTTGTTCCCATTTTGTCCCATTGGTAAAGGTTAGATTCTGGCTCTTTTTTGTGAGGTGGCAGTTATTGCAGTTGCCACACGGGTAGTGCCCATGTACGCCTTGCAACCTTGTCTGATCCTTTTTAGGAGGGGGTGGTCTTGTATGAACGAGTATATCTCTCAAGTTCCTACCCCTTCTATGTGCAAAGAGGGGTTTCTCCAGAGTCAAGCCTCCACTCGTTAAAGTGCGCCAATGTTTATGGACCAATTTTGTCACTTGGTTGCTGACCGGACTGTATGTGGTGACACAAACTGTCCTGTTTACGGCATCCTCCCTTCGTGGGTTATCCTCCAGAAGGGCCTCACGGTTGTTGTTTCGTGCTCTTTTGAAAGCTTTTTTAATCACAGTCTCCGGATATTTCCTCTGTCTCAGTTTAACACTGAGATCCTTGGCCTGAGTTTTGTATCTGGCAACATCACTACAGTTCCGCCGGAGGCGTAGGAACTGTCCATAGGGAAGGTTCTCTCTCAGATGACGAGGATGAAAGCTGTCAAATCTGAGGAGACAGTTCCTCGCCGTTGGTTTAAAGTGAGTTTCTGTTTTTAAAATGCCAGCTTCATGGTAGATATTCAAATCCAAGAAGACCATGTTGGTATTCGATGCCTGATGAGTGAATTTCAAAAAGGCATTTTGATTGTTCAGCCAATTGATGAATTCAGTTATCATGGTTTCATCTCCTTCCCAGATAACCAGGATATCATCAATGTACCTCCGCCAGGTGCGAATCCTCGCCCTGTACGGGTTGTCTGGATGCAGGATTTTTGTAGATTCCAAATGGTGGACATACAGTCCGGCCAGACTAGGGGCAAATGTGCTGCCCATACTGGTCCCATGCTTCTGCCAGAAGAGAGTGCCCTCATATTCGAAAAAGCTTTTCATGAGTGCCAAAGAGATGCACTCCATTACTACATTCCGTGGAGTGTGGTATTCCCAATTCGTAGAATGCAGTACCTCTTCAATGATTTGGATAGTCTCATCATGGGGGAGACTCGTATAGAGGCTCTCCACATCTAGAATGAGCAGCATCTGGGAAGTTGGATCAAAGGTTTGGTTATTCAACAGTTGTAGTACTGCTTTAGTGTCACGTAGATATGTGTCAGTAGTCTGTACAATGGGTCTCAAAAAGGCATCCGCAAACTTGGATAATGGTTCCAGGATGGATGAGATTCCGGAGACAATGGGGCGACCAGGGGGTTTTTCCAGGTTCTTGTGCACCTTAGGTATGGTGTAGAAGTACGGGATGCGTGGGTTCCTCTGTGGCAGGAACTCGGACTCCTTTTTAGTAATCCAGTCGTGTGCAAGTGCCTCTTCCACCATGCCACCTATCTGGACTCTTAAAAATTCAGTAGGGTCTTCTGTAAGTATTTGGTAGTTTCTGTTATCAGAGAGAAGCCGTCTGCATTCCTTGTCATAGGCTGTGGTTGTTTGGATAACCACTGCCCCACCCTTGTCTGCGGGTTTTATAACAAGGTTTTTGTTCATCCTCAATTCCTTGATGGCCTCATTCTCTGTTCTGGTCATGTTCTGAAAGACCCTTTGTCTGGTTTCAAGACACTTCAATTCCTGCATCATGGCTTTTTCAAAGGCCAGTACTTCAACTGGAAGTTGGTTGTCTAATGGTGTAAATGTTGACTTGGGTTTCAAGCCGGTGTCAGAAGTCTCTGTGGGTGGTTCCTTGTCCTTAAAGAATGCTCGTAATTTTATAGTCCTTATAAACTCCTGCATTTCCTTATGTATTGGTGGGGACATATCCCAGGCCCTTATTCAGTACCTCTTTTTGTAGATCAGTGAGGGGCCAGGGGGTTATATTGATAACTAAGTCCCCCTGTGGCTCGTTGACGCCCGATTGGCTGTCATGCTCCTCGTTACTACACGTGGGTCTGACTCTTCTGTGGGTTGCCAATTCACGTTGTTGCCCTTCTTGTTCCGCCCTCTGCGGGATCCCTGGCCCCAGGATAAAAAAGGTTGTTGATTCTGGGGTACATTAGTTTGGTCTGGAACCCACTGAGGGTACATTTGTCCCATTTGGGGTGGGACAAACTGGTATTGCGGGAATTGAAAAGGGGGCTGATAAGGGTTGAATTGAGGTCCTTGAAAACCACGCCAGCCTCTTTGACGTGGAAATTGGGCTCTTTGTTGGCGAAAGCCGCCTCTTTGCTTTTTTTGCTGGAAACCTCCTGATTTGTTACTTGAGTTGCTGCCATCTGAGTTAACACTATCTGTATCACTCATGTTATCCTTCATGACATAATCTGCTCGAGTGTAAGGGTAGGCTGCATTAATCAATTTACCGGCACTAATTACCTACAGGGACAGCATATATAAGGGCCTTGAATCCTTCGTAGCTCACTTCATCGGAGCCGCGTTGAGGGAAGGCAGGCGATTAGCTGTTGCAGTAACCGTGAGTTATAGACCACTGAGAGAAGCAGTTGTTCTCTGTACTATTGGTGCATTGATTACCGAGTTTTCCAACTGAACCCCTGACATTGATGTTTTTTAGGTTTTCTGATTAGAAAGGAAGGATTCCCCAATATACGCTTAGGCTCATGAAGTCCTGTAGTTGGGAACTTTAAGTAAGACTTTTATTCCTTTATGTTTGCTCTCCTTCCATCTGAGCAGAGAGTAACTTTGGTGTTGTGTGTGTATGTTTGTATGTAGTGTCCTTGTTTTTTCTTTTCCAGGGTCCCATTATTTTTGGCTCAACCTGATGTTTTTTCAGAGAAGCTTGTTTCTTCTCCACTAGCTTGTGAATTATAGATTTGTATGTTTATCTATGATTTTGTTTCCACAGGTTCTTACGCCAATTGGGCGCAACGACATTCACTAACATAAAACATTGTTAGGAACATTACACATTGTGGTAATTTTTATTGACACTTTTACATTTTGCATGTGAGTAAGGGGAGGGTAAGTGCATTAACCCTTGTCCTGAAGAAGGGGGCTTTGACCTCCGAAACATGTTGACATCTTGATACAGTGGTCTGGATACCCTAATACGTATCTATTAAAACCACGCCCTGCACTTTTGTTTTAATAATACCAGCCGGGGATTTAATAAAGTAATTTTTCTCCCACGTGCCAGGTATTTTTTAACTATTCACTTTTTTCACCTCACCTCACTCACACTTTTTGTAAAAAACACACACCCCCACACATAGTTCACTTCAAGTGCTCCTGCGTATCCGCGAGTCGTAGCACGCCGCATCCCGTAGAGGGGTGCGAAGGCCCCGATGATGAAGCATGACACCAAGGGGCCTGTTGGTGTGTGAGGGGCATTTAAACAACACTGTGTGTTCCCCATCACTCTAGGGATCACTATCACTCTGAGTGGATTCCACTTTGTTTATTCATATGACCCGGGAGACTGAATCCACTGACTCTCTCTCTCCCCCCTCCTGTTAAAATCTTCTTACTAGTACATTAGACATCAAAGCGCTTTAGACAAACAAATTGCAGAAGGAAGCAAAGGAGATTATTGGTGAATTATTGGCTAGGACTCTTGGAGAAAACAGAATTAATTTATTATGGAATGTTTTGAGATTGTACTTTTTAATAACTTTTTATGAGTTCCATAGGGAGTTTTTCCAACAAAGGAAAGGTACAAGCTTTGCAGCATCTGGTGCCCCCAGTATAGCGAATATTTTCATGGGTGTTTTCGAAGAGATACATATCTACAATGATGTTGATCAATCTTTTGAGACAAAAAAAATTGAGTTTGATTTATAGGCAATTGAAAAAAAATCTGAAGTGATGAGGAAGTAGCACTTAATGAATTTCGCCTATGGCTTTATTCAAGTAACTCCAATCTAAAGTTTACAGCATATTCAAGTAGAGAGAAGGTGGAATTTTTGGACATCTGGAATGTAGGTTCCAGTGCTTATTTGGAGGTAGATCTCTACAGAAAACCCACAGCACGGAACACACTCCCACATTTCTCTAGTTTTCATCCCAACTGTCAGAAGGACACAGTACCGTAACATTATGAAGAGGCTACCCTAAACGTTTAGTGAAATTACAATTGAGGAGCTCTTGTTTGTAATACAGAAAGAGGAACAAGTGGTTTGTGTCATGAATCCCTATAATATAAATAACAGGATCAGAAAGATCTTTGCTTCTAATTGGAAGATCTTCACATATCAAGAAGGAGGACCCGCAAATTGAGAAGCCTGTGTGCATACAGAAGAAAAATGCCAACAAGAGAGAAAAATTAGTGCAAACCCGGATGAAACAGAAAACAGAATCACAACGAACCATACCAAGAGGGACCCCAGTAAAAGGGAACTACAGCTGTGGAAACTGCCACGCCTGTTAGGCAGCAATTGTGAGAGCTATCATGCCCACTCTGTATCATTTCCTCCTTCCTGTCTCCTCCAGGTCTCCACTCACTCTTACCCAGCAATTGTTTCAGCCATGCTCCTCCATCTGTGTTGGCATTTTGCCCCTGCGCTACCCCCCTCTATAAAGTATTCCCACTTTCACATGCCCCATCATGGCTCCCTCATCAGTGCAGACAGAAATGATTTATTGTTGCTGACTGCCTGAGAAGTTACTGAGTGTGAATGGCAACATGGCATGATATGTAAGCAGCGTCGGCCTATAAACAGCTTGGCTGAGCTCCGATGCAACGGGAGATGTGCTTTTCAGAAAGTGAAAGTAAAATGGCAACTCGACACAGCATGTGAGCAGCAGCCCCCCATGCACTGGTGATGTACTTTTACAAAAAGTAATTGTGAAATTACAATATGACACCACATGTGAGTGTAACGTTAGCGCTCTAGTCTTCACGCTAGCGTGATGACGTAGAGCGCACCCCGGCCATCTTAGGATGCGCGCGCATCCTCCGTTATGAGCGCGAGTGCCGGAGCCTTAGGACGTGTCGGCTCGGCGCTCTCTGATGAGAGATAAAATACAATAAAAGCACCATAATTACAACGCTGCCTACTGTCATCATTTAAGAGTAGAGAGGACCGCCGGGATCCGAATAAAGAAAAAAAAAACTGAAAAAATCGGCAGCAATTCCAGGCAGGGGCAGCCACTGGACCACCATAGGTGCAGGAGAAAGCCACAGTCAGGCCACAAAAGACACCAGAGTAAGCAGGACTGCAGCCACAGACAACCAGGGACATCAGAGAGCACGGCAGAGCCCACAACACCCCACTCCACGAAGGAGCCATAAGGAACCAGGTACGGGGAGCCCCCCTACACAATCACCCACAGAGGGAGCCACGCAGGGCACGCAGGAGGACAGAGAGGGCACGTAGTAATGAAGGGACGCAAGGTGTCCCCCACTGCAAATACACACCCGAGGGGCAGGAGCACTGGCGACCTCAGGGAACTAACGGAAGAGTGGAAGAAGTGCCGCCTAGGTATGGAGTCAGTGACCTACTTGGGACACGAAATTGGGGTGCAAGGAATCACCCCCAAGACTGAAAACGTGAAAGCGATTTGCAATGCGCCACCCCCCACCAGCAAGGAGGACGTCAGGTCCTTTTTAGGCATGGCAGAATACTATAGTAAATTTGTTCAACATTTCGCAACGAAAACTCACCACATGAGACAATTAACGAGAGAAAAATCAATCTTCAATTGGACGGACGAGGCACAAAGGGAGTTTGAAAGCATAAAGATGGACATGGTAAGCAACGTAGCCCTGCAAGGTTACGACCCCCAAGGGAGAACAGTGCTCATGACAGATGCCAGTGACAAAGGACTAGGTGCGGTATTGATGCAGGACAGAGGACAAGGAGTAGTCAAGACATTGAGCTTTGCATCTCGCACACTGAGTGACACAGAGAAAAAGTTCAGCTTCATTGAAAAGGAGATGCTGGCCGTGGTATCAGCAGTGACAAGGTTCTGACAATTTCTATGGGGCACACGCTTCCAGTTGAAGACTGATCACAAACCGCTAGTGAAAGTACTCACCTCAAGTGGGCATGCCAGTGCCACACCCAGAATTTCAAAGATGACTCTGAAGCTTTTGGAGTACAGATACGACGTGGAGTATATCCCGGGCAGTCGGAATAAAGTGGCAGACTACTTGAGCAGGGCGGCAGCCATGGAGACAGAAGAAGAAGACAAAGAAGGTGGAGAGGAAATGGTAGCCTTGATGGATGACCAGGAGAGGGTCATCAGCAACCAAGAGTGGGACGAAGCCTATAAGGAAGACCAGGACATACAGGAGGTGAAGGAGTGCACAGTGAATGGGTGGCCAGAAAAGAAACACCTTAGTGAGAATCTACAGAAGTATTATGAGGTCAGGGAGGAACTGTCAGTGGATGATAAGGGAGTGTTCGTATACAGGGGAGACAAGGTCATTCCCCCAGCAGGAATCATTCCGAGATTACTAGCGATACTCCATGAAGGACATTTGGGGATCGGGAAGACGAAACTACGGACCAAGCAGGGGTACTGGTGGCCAGGCATGGACTTGCAAGCTTAACGATATGTCAGGGAATGCATCCAGTGCCAAGGAGCGGACAAAACGCTGAAGCCTTTAAGACCTGCGCTGGGGAAGTTTGACTCTCCGAAGAACCCGTGGGAAGAGCTGTCTATCGATATCTTGGGCCCGATTTTAGATCGACAAGGAATCCAGAAATATGTGTGCGTCCTCATAGACAGGTACTCCAAGTGGCCAGAAGTGAAGGTGGAAGAAGTAATGGACACAGAGACAATTCTAAGGTTTCTGAACGATACGTTCGTGAGAGAAGGCATTCCCAAATCCATACTGAGTGACAATGGGCCTCAGTTCACCTCAGAAAAATGGACTAAATTCATGGAGAGAAATGGCATCCTATCCAAACACACCTCCATCTATCACCAGGCCGGAAATGGTCTAGTTGAGTGCTTTAACAGAGTGGTGATGGGATCGGTACAGGCGGCTATAATGAGTGACAAGGACTGGGAGAAAGAAATATGGCAGATGATTTGGGCGTACCGAATCACCCCCCATTGGAACAGGGTATAGCCCCTTCCAAATTTTGAGAGGTCAAGATCCTTTCACGAAGGACAACCGAGTGTGGAAGGAGAAAACAGTGACCAGCAAATGGTCCCCAGCAGTGGTTCAAGCAAACTTGGAGAGAGCACAAGCTGTCTATGCCAAGTACTATAACTTGAGAAGGAACGTGAGAGACACTGGATTAGAGGAAGGCGAATGGGTGAGAGTCAAGTTGGCAGTAATGCAAAGGAAGGGGGACAGCAAATACAGTAAACCCCTCCAAGGAGGTGTATGGTCGAGCTACCCTGTTGAGCGATGGCAATGTATGGTCTCAAGACCGCATGGCGAGATACAACAAAATATTACAGTGGGCCTCCGGGGAGCAGGAACTGGAAGAGACTGTGGAGCCTAATGAAGGAAATGAACTCTCTAACTTGGAAATGGACAAAGAAGAGGGGGACTTCAACGAAGAGCTGGGCAGCAGAGGTACCCCTAGAACGGAAATGGTGAGGTGTGAAAGGCGGTCGATGGGGAGCCCAGCTGACCCGAGCCCCGAAGAAGGTAATCGAGAGTCACAGGAGAGAGAAGCTACAGCCACCCCGGTAAGGCATACCCGAGGGGGGAGAGCGGTGGTGAGACCATCCAGGTTCCAGGACTATGATATGAGTGATGGACGGTAAATATTCATGTTTGTTCATTGGTAGAAAAAGGGGGAGATATGTAACGTTAGCGCTCTATTCTTCACGCTAGCGCGATGTCGTAGAGCGCACCCCGGCCATCTTAGGATGCGCGCGCATTCTCCGTTATGAGCGTGAGTGCCGGAGCCTTAGGACGTGTCGGCTCGGCGCTCTCTGATGACAGATAAAATACAATAAAAGCGCCATAATTACAACGCTGCCTACTGCTATCATTTAACAGTAGAGAGGACCTTTACAGTGAGCAACGCTGGCCACTGCCCAGCTTGGCCAGATCCTGATGCTCCCTCTGATCCATGCCCACAAAGAGTAGAGATTGGTGGCAGCCATCTTTGTATGGGGCATTGAAAAAAACCAAAAAGGGAAATATCATCAAAAGATTAATTAATGATGTTATTTAGAAGTGTGACGATCCATATTAAGGATTTATAAACTATATATTTTAACTGTTCCACCCCACCTTAGCCTTCCAGTTGCCCTACTTTCTAACCAGCAGCCCTCCCTGCCCAACGGTCAGAGCCAGGAGTCTAGCTATCCATCTGAGAGCTCTTCATGGGCCTGGGGCACCTGTGCCAACAGCATCAGGCCTGGCACTCGCAGTGCGCCTGCCAGGTACAGAAAGTGTTGCTCTCAGACCTAAGGCACCCTGTAACTATGGTGTGAGCCACACCTGAGACACAGGTACCACCGGGTGACGGAATGGCTCCTGGGTCTGCACGGCCTGACCACCACCTTCGAGAAAAGGCTTCCTGAACCGCTTGGGTTCAGATTTCAAAAGTGGGTAAGGGTATTCCAGAGTCTATGTCCTTGCGTGCCCAGTAAGCTACCTCTTTATTTCATGCTTTTCAGCAATTGGTGGCCATCTTGATGGCTAGATGCTGAGACCAGGGTGTAAAAGAAAACAGACACTCGGTAATGTGCAAAGAAGTCTAAGATATGTTCAATTCGAAAATAGCCAGGAAGTATTCGGAACAAGCAAGCAAATTGAATAATCAACCGAAAACAGCTTCAACCCTGATCAAACCGAAAACAGCTTCAACCCTGATCAAACCGAAAACCGCTTCAACCCTGATCAAACCGAAAACAGCTTCAACCCTGATCAAACCGAAAACAGCTTCAAACCTGATCAGCTGGAGCATGTAATGTTAAAATCTATAAATTTCAGTGCTACATATATATGCTATTCCTTACCGCAAGTGAATGGAAACAGGAACAAATGACAAACACAAACCTACAGAAAGGCAACAATGAGCAAGTGCCAGACTCTTCTCATATGAAGAATGCAAGAAGGCCTTGATCAGTTAATATGTTTCTCGAGCAAAAGACTAACTCAACCACTTTCTGAGATCCTCGCTGCAATGAGCCAACTTTAGAGCAAGGCTAGCTGAGGGATAGAAGAGGGAAAAAAGGTTTGCATTTATATAGCGCGTGTTACCCCTGATGGGGTGTTGAAGCACTTTTTTTGCGAGCGGCACGCTACTCCGGAACCCATTATGGATTAGTGTTGAAAATTAGTATAGTGAAATATGAAAGTTATTTGTGTGGTGGATATGTTATTCAGTTATTTGGATAGAGAAGGGTAGCGGAGGGATAGAAGAGGGAAAAAGGTTTGCATTTATATAGTGTTTGCTACCTCTGATGAGGTGTTGAAGTGCTTTTTTAGCGAGTAGCACGCTACTCTGGAACCCATAAAGTATAGTGGTGAATTAGTATAGTGAAATATGAAATTTGAGAAGTGAACATGTTAGTCTGTTATTTTGATTGAAAAGAATATTGGAGGGATAGAAGAGTGAAGGATTTAGACTTTTGTTTATTTTTTAGAGGTCATAGCAGTAGGAGTAGGTGTTGGAATGAGGAAAAGGGGATGTGGAGGGGAAGAGTCAGAGGAAAGAGTTTAGAAAGGCTTGTTTTGGAGGATCGGTATAGTAAAAGAGGTGTCAGATGACACAAGGCGGGGTAGAGTAGGGGAGAGTCTAGAAAGGGTTATTTTGGGCATCATAGTGTAGTGAGGGCTGAGCCTCGATTGCGCGCATTGCTATGTTAGCATAGGCTTATTAGAAGTTTAAACGCCATTTTACCTTTTGCTGCTTTTGCGCACAACACTGCATATAGCTGTTGTTGTAAGTTAGGCTGCCTGAATTACTTCACATGAGAAAGGCTTGTTTTCAGCATCCCTAGACTTACATCGCGATCCTAATCTGCACAGTGAGTGCTAAAGCCTCTAAGGTTATCATAACAAGGTAGCTTTTGTTCGGGCTGCTCGGCTCACGTTTTAGACATAACATACATGCAGCTGCAAGCCAACGGAGATTCTGGCGCCTTTAATATTGCACTGTAGGCATGATTTCAGGCACTTGGAAGAATTCCACTTCCAGAGAGACAGAGAGCTTTTGCAGATTCTGATGTGATACATTCCTGCTGATTTTAGAGGTATGGGAGCCCAAGAGACCTTCTATATTTTATAAAACATAGTTCCCTGATAGGGAGGGTGATGTACTAGACGCTATAAGACCTGTTTTTCACCATCATTGTAATATGATTTCTCCTTTTGTGTTTTATGGAATTGTAACAATGCTGATCATATTAATTCTATTCATATGTCTGCTTATGTTAGCAAAGATACTGCATCTTAGAGCACTTCGTTAAAATAAATATTTTAACCTTTCCCTTGTCTCTTTTTTACTGCTGTTGTGGACTGGTATGAGAATAACAAACAAAAGAGTGTTCTTGCTTCCCACCATTCCTGAGTATAACCTAAGTCGCATGTTCTGGGTTGTCTAATCATTGGTTCCTTTGCTTTAGGACGAAGAGCTAATGTGACACTGATGCCAGTCGGTTAGGGTTTCTAGGTACTGAGGTGAGTTTTTTGGTCCACCACAATTCACTGAGGTCCTGGGTCTCTGTGCACAGTTCTGTGTAAGAACAGAATCCCTGCAACATGGCGCACCCAACTTAGTGGTTTTATTTTGAGACTATCGAGTAGTGCTTATATCAGTCCACGACCCCCTCACTATTGTTTCCAGTCGACAATGGTGACGGATAAACCTACCTATAGTTAAATAGGTATTTTCAAGCTTGATAACTTAAAACGGTTTCTATTGAATTACTACCCAGTTGTGCTACATTCTTTTGTATTGTCTTTTTTCTTTACTGTGTCATTATGGGTGATGTTGAAATACCCCAGCATAGCCAGTTGGCAGCTGCAACCATTTGCAGGCCTATGCCGTCCCCTTGGAGGGCATGGCAGTTGTTTTTGTGGTCAGTGCTGATGCCGCATACCCGTCTGAGCTTTTCTACTCATGGGTTACATTCCCTGCGGTGAATGCAGATAGCAATTCGTTTCATATTTACACTCACACTGCCGTGCCTATGGAGTACACTCCATATAGGACACAGGAGATTCCGATTTCAGCTTGGCAGCACCGAGTTTGGTTCTTTGTCCATCCCAGGCGCTTCTTGGCCTGTTTTGGCTGGTTTTACCCCGCACTCCCGTGCCGCGGTGGTTCCCGTTGGTGAATTGAGGCTTCTTTATACCTCTGCTGTAGGGGTTATAAGGGCCTTAGTTCAATACATATCCCACAACATACAGGGTGGGGCACCTGGTGTTGCGGTGCATCCAGTTGGACCGGGCGGGATGAAGTTTATTCCCGTCATGGTTAATGCGGTTATGGGCAAGCGCCCCCAGGATAAGGATGATATGCCTTTTTGGCTTGCCGAGAAATTTGACCAACTGGAGGCAGTATTTCCTAATGCGACTCCTGTGGAGAAACACAGGATTCTTAATATTAGTTTGCAGAAAGACTTAGTGCCGGAAGTGACTGATTGTACCACATGGGGTATGATTTTTGCGGCAGTCTATGCTAAGTGATTCGGCACTCCGTCCATGGCTGTCCTACCCTCTGTCAGCTTGTTCAAGATGAGCACGGACCGGAGGCGGCTCTTGAATTGGGAATGAGACGCGTTGGAGTGTTTGATGTAGATTCCGATCTCATCCTTTCTAATGTTAAGGGAGATGCGATAAGCTTTCAGGTGTCTAATGCTTTGCACGATGTCCCTGATGCCGAGAAACATTGTCAGTTACCGAAAATTATTACACCGACTTATAAGACCATTGGCCGAAATAGTTTGGGTGTTAAGCCTTTTGCTAAAACAACGCAAAAGTAAACTCAAGCGGCGAAATCTGACAAAGATGATCGCCCCTTTGTTCCAAAGCAGAATTGTAATAAGAATAAAAAAACAGGGGAAACAGCAACAGAAATAGGGGTCCCGTCCCGCTTCACCAATACCTGCGACTACTGAGCGCACATATGAATTGCGCGACTGCACTACCATTAAGTCACCTGATCTTTTTCAGTTTCCTGATCAACCTTCTCCTCGCTGTTTGCAGGAAACATCGGTCTCACCCACCGGTGGAGGAGACGGCAGCAGAGGACGGGATGCAAAACAAGAGCAACCCCGCAAGGCAGACGGTAAAGGCAAGCAGGACGACTCTACACGTCAAAGACCCCAGTTTCAGAAAAAGAAGGTTGCTGCTTTAACAGCGAGATATGCCACGGATAGTGAGAAAACAGCTTTGGAACCTGACGTGGGCGCTGACGCTATTAAACAGCGTGGCGGAAATTACCATAGTGCGGGAAGCATAGCGTCCACTTCTGAAGGTGAAAGCAACTGACACTAGAGTGGCTCCCCCTGAAAGACTTTTTGAAATTGTCCCTTTAATTGAAGGTGACATACAACGTGCTGTAAAAGGGGTATTTTGGGAGAATCTAACTAATACCTATGACATTTTGTTGGCGGAGGTCGACTGACCCCCCACCTTTTGTTTTAGCCGTTCCGCAAGGGAAGGAGGTAATCCTCCCTAATTTCGCGCACACTGTGCCGAAGGAGCAGGCTCTGCATTTTGGCCAAGAGTGGGCTAAGGTGCTTGCACCGGCTTTGTACCGTACTCACTGTGGTTGGGACAAATGTTCTCACCAACATTAGATACCATTGCGGTCTATGCCCCAGCCTCAACCCCAATACCCCATGCGGCGTGAAGCAAAAGCTCCCATGGCAGAAATCCTTGAACAATTGGAATATCAAGGTGTGATTGAAACGTGTGTGTGTCTGATGAATAACCCTCTTTTTACTGTGACTAAGCCTGGTGGCTCGTACCATTTGGTATTGGATTACCAGCACTTAAATTCTCATTGTCGTAAGTGCGCGGTACAAAATACTCACAGTTCTGCTCTTGTGGATAGTCTCGTGTGTAAAAGGTTTAAGACCACGCTTGACATATCCAATGGCTTTTTCGGCCATAATCTGTCCTCTATAAGTAGTCAATGAACAGCTTTTACCAGTGGTGGCAAACAATGCCAGTTCAGAAGATTGGCTATGGGCTATAAGAACAGTCCAGGCGTCTTTGCCGCCTGCATAGTCTCTCTTTTGGAGAGACTCAACCCAGATGCATGCTTGTATGTGGATGACCTTTATCTCACAGACGACGAATTATGGCCGCATCTGTGTCGCATTGACCGCATAATTTGCCAGTTTGCAGACTTCAGTTACAAATTCAACTTTGCAAAATCACACATTGCAGAGTACACAGTGTTGTTCCTGGGCTATGAGCTCAATAATGAAGGTCGAGGTTTAGCACCTCACTTCCTGGAGAAATGCGCACAGCTGCACGCTCCTACAACACTGAAGAAACTATAATCTTTACTGGGCTTTTTGAATTTCGGGCATACTTACATTCCCGAATATGCCCAGCGTATTAAGCCTCTTTACGTTTTGGTACAACCTACTTTCTCCAAATCTTGCTGGCTGCCTGCTCATTCAGCCATATTGCAATCTTTGCAGGCTGATCTTCTAGAATCTAAATTCTTCTTGACTTGTGATGGCCACACCAACCTGGTGATAAGAATCGTACCTGGGGAGATGGGTTTCACTTACCTGACTTTTAATGAGGGTGACACAGTCCCTATCGCTTACAAGTCACCCTTGTACACTTCGGCTGAGCTGCGGTTTTCCACTGTGGAAAAAGTTTTGAAAGCAGTGCAAATGGCGATACTGAAAGAACGTGCACTGTCGCCGGGAAAACGCATTTTGGTTGTTACGCCGTATCCTGCCCTGGAGGCAGTGACGAAAGCCAGTGTACTGAATTCAAAAGCTTTGCACCCACGGTGGATACAATAGGCTTCGTCCTTGACATCTCCGGATGTCACGTTCATTTTCTATTCCTCTTTGCAGACTCCGGAGTACTTGCAATATGAATTCATTCTTCCGGCTCCTCTGACCATCCACCCGCTGGAGGATTTCCATTGTATCATTTACACGGATGGTTCGGTGCAACCGGCTACGGTTTCAAAGCATGCTTATTCTTCGGCCTGCGCAATAGTGGTTGGTACTATGGTGAATGGAGAATTCAAGTCCGATGTTGTGCATACACAAACATTAGGGGACTGTACCGCCCAACTGGCAGAGCTTCGTGCTCTGATGCTTGCATTGGAGTACGCTGATCCTAGGGTGTCTACTCTTATCGTAAGTGACTCTTACTACTGTGTACAGTCTTACAATGACAATTTGTCCTTTTGGGCTCAAAGTGAATATCGTGATTCCAAAAGTAGCATAATAAAACACAAAATGATCTGGGTTCGAGCAGCTGAGCTTAAAGAACGGCTGCCAGTCATGTTTGTAATTCTTACTCTTGGTCACCATCATGTCGGAGTTCACGCTGTTGGTAATAGTCTTGCTGATGAAGCGGCAAAGACAGCAGTAGCGACATATTTGGTTGCAGTGGTTACACGTTCCAAAAGTAAGATTGATGATGACATCTTGGCAGCTATTGCCGCAACAGAGAAGGGAAGTAATTACCCTAGAGGTTTCCCTTCTAAATACTCTTATCACTTAAGTACTGATAAAGTTCCTTATGTGAGAATTAACGACATTGGTGACAGGTTGATTCCTAACACCGACCGCAGGTCTACCCTGATAACAGCCGCTCACGAGGGTATATCCTCTGCTCATGCCGGCGTCTCTGCGACTGTATCACTTTTACAACAGCTTTACTGGTGTGCGGACTGTACAAACAAATGCATGATTATGTCCTTCATTGTGACATTTGCCAGCAGATTAAACCTTCAACTGCTGCACGCCCGCCCCAGACACAGTTGTATATATCTAATAAACCACTTGGCTGTGTTTACTTAGATCACTGCGGTCCTTTCTCTTCTGATACTGCGTATAAGTACATCTTAGTTGCAGTTGATTCTTGCACGCGCTTTGTGTGGGTGTGGCCCCAAAGGAGTGCTGATTCTCGAACTGTAATAAGGGATTTGCGTGTCTTTGTGGGAATTTTTGCATGTGGTACCTTTAACTCGGACCAGGGCCCACCGTTCGCCTCTAAGGCGTACAAGGATGTAATGTGTTCATTGGGGGTCCAAGTCAAATTTTCGTCTCCATACAGGCCTGAGGGAAATAGTGTTGTGGAGCGGATGAACCGTGACTTAAAGCAATCCTTGACAGCTAGGGCTTTAGGTACAGGCCGGAACTGGCAAGCCCACCTCAATAGCCTAGCGTGCACTTAATAATCTCCCTAGAAGGTCTCTGGGTGGGCGGACCCCATACGAAATGCTCTTTGGCATCAAAATGTTTGATACGGACCTTGAGGGTCTAGACCAGGCGGCGTCTGCCGCTCCCTTTGACGTAGATGAACATTGTGCTGTTTTCCAGAATCTACAAAAGACCTGTGACAGTCTTACAAAGGAACACTTGTCCTTCATTTCTGATGCTGCATTGCAGATTCCGGTAGTTGGCTGGCTACCCCGAGTTGGTGAATTGGTCAGAGAGAAGGCCAAGATCAAGAAGGAATTCGGCCCCTCATATCGTGCTCCTGTTCCTGTGCTTGGCATGCACGATACAAGAACAGTCATTTTACCTCTACTTCCTGGTCGTAAGGAAAACAGGTACATCTCTATTGACAAGTCAAACTACACAGAGCGGCCGATTCTTCTTAGGATGACACCTGCGGTCTCTTGTCCAGCAATGCTGAGAAACTATGTTTTGGCTCCGGCACCTACCAACAGGCCTGATGTTGCCATTGAGATGAATACAGTTACGCATCCTTATTGAATCCACCGGCTGGTGATCCCCTTGATGCTACTGAGTACCCTTATCCCACAGATTTATCTATGCCCGATTTAGAGACCTGTGTGGCTAATCAGTGATGTTTTTCATTTGACTCTAACTCTACCACATCAAGGTCCTCCTCAAAAGTTTCAATTTTTGCTGTTTGGTTTAAAAAACATTTTTTAATTCCCTCTTGGACTTACATTTGACTGGTGCTTTTTTCAATTCTTTTATTCATGTCCATTGGATTTGTGGTGTATTTTTCCGTCTTGTGAATGGACACTATGTTAAAGAAAGAACTACAATTAGACTCATTGATGGAACTTTGGCACCCCACTCCTCATCATACAGAATGAAGAGGGACCAGACTTTTGTGAATATCACTGCTTGGCCTGTCTTAGATGAGATCATGTGGGATGTTGTAAAATTTCAAATCCACTGACCCACAAAGGTTATTAATGTCCCTAACGTACTTCGTGTTTCAGTGGGGGATGTGGTTAAACGAAATATACGCTCTGATGATTGGGAAGTCCAAGCCGTAGAGGCTGTTCCCTGATTTGAAATATTATGCTGCCTTTGATGCTGAAGATTTGTATTTAGATTCCGCAAATTATGCTGATTTATTTTGCTACCAACATTAAGGCAATCACTTTCTGCATGAGGCAAACACATTTAGAAATGTGGTTAACTACACACAATGGGAACATTGTCCCTCTCCTGTTAAAGGCTGCTCTAAGACTCTTTTGAAAATTTTTCTTACTTTACTAATCAATCTAATCCTGATGCATTTTATGTTAAGATGACTGAGAAGTCCTCTTCCAAAGTAAGACTCACCCACACAAAATTATTGTATTCGAAGTCCTTTATCGACCAATTAGCTATAGGGGGCTATGAGCTGTGGAAAGATACTATTGATCTTAAATTTGTTTGGGGTTCTAGAAATTGGCAAGTGCAAGGCACTGAGGCTTTGCATCGTGCATGTCTCATCCCGAACCATATGTTGTTTCTGAATTCGACTATTTCACAAACCACCTGCTTTGGATTGGCTACGTCTAACAAATGAAATGCTCCTTTTATTCCTGATTTGGTAGAATACCCCAAATGGAATAATCACACCAGTAGGTCCCTTAGTGATTTACAGACTCTGTTACTAAATTCGTCCTTAAACATTTCCAGTTTGGATCCCCAAGGTTGGTTGTTATGGCACAGAAGTGCAAATTCATGTCAGCATTGTTTTCTGGGTTTGACCCCTGGCTATACAAAGGTTAGGGTGGATCCCCGTTTCGAGAGTGACCATCCGGTCACTACCTATTCTGTAGGCAAGCTATGTCAGAACTGGCTCAAACACTCCACCTTAGCGTCAGTTAAACTCCATTTGTCTAAATTGACTGATGACATTCACTTGAATGACTTTGTAAAAGGTCCTGCAACTGGCAATCCAAAAGATGGATATATGCTATTTATAACAAAGTTTGGAAACTGTCCCAAATTGAAGCTGCTTCTAGGTTAAGGGCTATTGATCAAGCTAATATAGAAAAAGTACTTGCAGTTGTAGATAATAGCTTTAACCAGAGGCGTAGCTAGAGCTTGTGGCACCCGGGGAATATCCCTCAGATTGCTACCCCTGGGGGGCTGAGGGGGGGGGGTGCTGGGAAAAAAGGACGGCGAGCACTTGAAAGAGGTCCGAGACACGTAGTATCGCCGCTAATAGTTACTTCACTCAGCCTCCAGCAGCACTCCATAGTGGTGGCAGCCAGGGTGTCTATGGCAGGGGTTGGTTCACTTCTGCTGCAGTAGACAGCAAATCTCCCAGCTCTGCCATTGCGCAAGGGAAGAGAGGTGGGGAACGGAGGACATGAAAGAACCTTGGAGGGCAATGCACAGCAAGACACACTCCTGACAGGGAGGGGACCTCATGGAAGAGGACGCGATGCAGGAAGAAAAGAGAACGTTCAATAACATGGACAGGCTTGTGTCAGAGAGCAGCTGGAGGTATTGAAGGAGTAGAGGCAGGTACATTGGTAGAGGGACTGTGGATGCACATACTTAGGGGGGCGACCAACGGGCGAGAGAGGAAGCGAATGAGGAGGGCCAGTGTGAGGGAGATAGGCCAGGGAGTGATGAAGAGAATGAGGAGGCCCGGTATGAGGGAGAGAGGCCAGGTAGTGCTGAAGAGAATGAGGAGGGCCGGTGTGAGGGAGAGAGGCCAGGTAGTGCTGAAGAGAATGAGGAGGGCCGGTGTGAGGGAGAGAGGCCAGGGAGTGATGAAAAGAATGAGGAGGGCAGGTGTGAGGGAGAGAGGCCAGGGAGGGATGAAGAGAATGAGGAGGGTGTGAGGTAAAGAGACATGGGGGTGATGAAAAGAATGAGGAGGCCCGGTGTGAGGGAGAGAGGCCATGGAGTGATAAAGAGAATGAGGATGCCCGGTTTGAGGGAGAGAGGCCAGGGAGTGATGAAGAGAATGAGGAAGCCCGGTGTGAGGGAGAGAGGCCAGGGAGTGATGAAAAGAATGAGAAGGGTGTGAGGGAAAGAGGGCAGGGAGTGATAAAAAGAATGAGGAGGGCAGGACTGAGGGAGAGAGGTCAGGGAGTGATGAAGAGAATGAGGAGGGTGTGAGGGAAAGAGGCCAGGGAGTGATGAAAAGGATGAGGAGGGCCGGTATGAGGGGGAGAAGCCAGGGAGTGATGAAGAGAATGAGGAGGGCCGGTATGAGGGAGAGAAGCCAGGGAGTGATGAAGAGAAAGAGGAGGGTGTGGCGGAGAGAGGCCAGGGAGTGATGAAAAGGATGAGGAGGGCCGGTATGAGGGGGAGAAGCCAGGGAGTGATGAAGAGAATGAGGAGGGTGTGAGGGAGAGAGGCCAGGGAGTGATGAAGAGAATCAGGAGGGTGTAAGGGAAAGAGGCATGGAAGTGATGAAGAGAATGAGGAGGGCCGGTATGAGGAAGTGCGGCCATGGAGTGATTAAGAGAATGAGGAGGGCAGGTGTGACGGAGAGAGGCCAGGGAGTGATAAAGAGAATGAGGAAGGTGTGAGGGAGAGAAGCCAGGGAGTGATGAAAAGAATGAGGAGGGTGTGAGGGAGAGGCCATGGGGTGATAAAGAGAATGAGGAGGGTGTGAGGAAGAGAGGCCAGGGAGTGATGAAGAGAATGAGGAGGGCAGGTGTGATGGAGAGAGGCCAGGGAGTGATAAAGAGAATGAGGAGGGTGTGAGGGAGAGAAGCCAGGGAGTGATGAAAAAAGGAGGAGGGTGTGAGGGAGAGAGGACATGGAGTGATAAAGAGAATGAGGAGGGTGTGAGGAAGAGAGGCCAGGGAATGATGAAGAGAATGAGGATGCTGTAAGGGAGAGAGGACATGGAGTGATAAAGAGAATGAGGAGGGTGTGAGGGAGAGAGGCCAGGGAGTGATGAAGAGAATGAGGAGGGCAGGTATGACGGAGAGAGGCCAGGGAGTGATAAAGAGAATGAGGAGGGTGTGAGGGAGAGAAGCCAGGGAGTGATGAAAACATTAGGAGGGTGTGAGGGAGAGAGGCCAGGGAGTGATAAAGAGAATGAGGTGGGTGTGAGGGAGAGAGGCCAGGGAGTGATGAAGAGAATGAGGAGGCCCGGTGTGAGGGCGAGAGGCCAGATTCACCAAAATTCAATCGAGATGCCTTTGCATGCTCACGCCCAAGGGGGGGTACTGTTCATCGCCAGATCTTTCAATTTAACCCCTTCCTGTCGCTCGTCAGATCCACGTGTCCAGTCATTGAGCAGATGCACCCGCAGAATACAGACTAGAGGTACGCAACGCATAGAATTAAAAACACATTAAAAATAACACACATCAAAGAAATTTTACCAAACATAATTCTCAACCAAGCATGCCTTTGCAACGAAAAAATCCTTATAAAGGCATGCATGTAAAACGCATGTGTGTGGTAAAAGTAACCGTTCTGAAGGCAAGCGTGCTAATGACACATTTGTGATATTAACAGCATTAAAGAGGCATTCGTTGTTTTGGCAATCGTTATTCCTGCACACAATCGATTGACGGCCCTGAGGCAAGCAAGCACAAACGCGGGACGTCCTTGCGACAATTGGCAGCACTGCAGGGGCACTGGTCAGCAGTTACAAGCAAGCAGGTCAGGTGCGTGCTTTCATTTTCAAACTGGGCCGTACACGCCGCACTGGTGGCCCGTTGCGGCGGCCTTTATAATTATTTGGGGACACTGCTGACACTACTGTGACTGACAGTAGTGTCAGCAGTGTCATCTAAAAGAATGGGCATTCTCAACCGGCTCCATTCCACTTTACCAAGCAGGATTCAGATCCAAACATTCAGTCATAGATAATATTGCAGCACTCCAAACAATACTAGAATAATATGTGATCAAAAGATCGCAGCTAGTATATGCAGTATTTGTAGACTTTTCCACTGCCTTTGACAGGGTCGACCGAGTTCAACTGTGAAGTAAACTCCAGAAAATGGGAATACCACAAAATCTTCTCCATTTATTAACATCATTGTACTCGGGACCTGGTGCCAAGTCCAAATGGGGAGGGAAAAGGGCCTAACCGCCCCAATACCAACTCCAAACGGCCTGCGTCAGGGGCGCCTCTTAACACCTTTATTGTTTTCTTTATATTTGAGTGATTTACCTGATATTCTTAATCAGGTAAATAACCTTCCGCCGAAGATTGCTACTACTAAAATTCACAGTATGATGTATGCCGATGACGTAGTAATCCTGGAACTGACCCCATTCGGCCTCCAACGAAACCTCTCGGCACTTACCAGATTTATAGATGAAAATGATCTATTTCCAAATATCACTAAAACTAAAATTCTACCATTTACAAGAAAGAAGATGCATTACAAATATAACTGGTTATTAGGAGGAAAACCACTGCAAATTGTTAAAGAATACATATATCTCGGGAGAACGTTTACTCAGTCTTTGCACAACCAGCCTCATCTGCAAAAAATGGGCCGTAATGCAGATGTCCACTTTGGGGCCCTCCAAAGACTTTATTCATCCACTGGTCGAAGACAATTCTCCTCATTGCTCCAGGTATATAATTTAAAAATTCCAGCAGTTTTATCATATGCAATAGAACATATTCCAACACAGAATGGAGGCGAATAGACATTAAAGAAGGAAAAATCCTGCGGAAGTTAACCAGGATGCCGCAAGCAGTTCCGGTCCAAGCTTTTAGGTTAGAACTATCATTAGTCAGTTCCTAAGCCAGAAGGATCACAAACATAATTAGATGGGCATACAACCTGGTTTATGCCGATCCAGGAACCCTTAGAGCCCTGTTAAAAACAGAGACACTGGAGCATGACTCTTCAAATTATATATTTGGTAGAAACCTAAGCAATGCTTTTAAACTAACATCAGTTTCCTTAGAAATGTTAAAATCGTGGACACCAGCTCAGCTGAAACTTTGCTTGAAGCCCCTAACACCAAGGCTAAGTATGGAACTAGACATTCAACTCTGCTCCAGGCTCCCTATGTACAAACAGTACGCGGACACAATAGTTTTTTTTAAAAAACGCAACCATATATCTTTTTTAACTTAAATCATGGAGTAAGGCGAACTATTATTCCATTACGGCTAGGAATATTACCCTTGAAATCATATACCTTTAAGTGGTCATCAAAACAAGGAGGGACTAATCTCTGTGACTTATGCAAAGGTGGGGTGCAAGATCTAGACCATGCCCTGTTTGTATGTCCAAATGAGATCGTTGTAGCAACCAGGAACAGATACATTACTCCGATCAAAACAAAATGTAATATAAATTCGGTCCAGATGTTGATTTCCCTCTCCAAAAGTCCATCCAATGAATTTGTTTGTATTAATATGTATAACTTTTTAAAGTCTTTTTAAAAATATAATAACGTGATAATCTTTTAACAAAAATTTTAATTTTTTTCGTTGATAAATTTGTTGTTCTCATAAGAGAACTGAATCAAATAAAATGTATTACTATTGTAATTGAAATTGTAATTGACAGTAATGTCAATGAGTGTCCCCAAATAAATTATAAAGGTTGCCGTAACGGGCCACCAGTGCCGCGCATCCGCCCCCAAAATAGTGCTGCCTGGGGCGGACCACCCCCCTAGCTACGCCAGTGGCATTAACACAGTTTCTTCCTGAATTTACACATTAGATAATATTGTTTCTTCTGTCGTTGATATTGTGCAAGATGATGTCTCAGTTTTGTACCATGGTCAAAATCAATTGCGTTCTATTATGCAATTTGCATGGACTTTACAAACGTTGAAGGCTGGGAAAGTACCTTGGGACTACATGAACACTCCGTCGTTATTTTTGCCCTTTAATTTGACTGTTAAACAACAATTCATGTTGATGAAAGATGCTACGTTTTCTCTATTGCATATTGAAAAGTTAGAACCTTTACCATTTTCTGTGGCCAAAACAAATTCTGCAGTTTGGCTTATTCATGGCTTAATAATGCTACCTTTTCCACTGTTTAAGTTTGAAGCATGAATGATGCATTATGTCATGCGCCGATATGAACCATTAGGTAGCGCTTATCTAAAGCGCTTATACCTATAGGTGCCTGAGGGAGGGTAAAGAAGTTTATTTAAAAGGTGAAGATTGCACTTCAACTCCCGACCACTCTTTGGTCTGTAGGAATATACAATTGCACGTCTCTTGTAATTCAGAAGCCCCAAATTTGGCTTGTATTTTAAAAGGTACACCCTCCCTGGCTATTACACCTACTTTCACGTTGTTAGCGAACGGTAGTTATTTATTATTAAATAATGAAGATTGCTGTGGTATGCTGACAGGGATAACGCACTTAGCGACTGTCTCACAATCTGTAGTCTGTTGTAAGAATGTGCTGTTTCCTCCTCCGCATGGGAAGTTCGATATATCCATCTGGCCTTCCATTCTGACTTTAAAGCAGAATTCAACAAGACGGGTCGAATAAGGGCTCTTTTGTCTCAAAAAGAAGTCGCTCTTACATCTGCGCATGAAACATTCGTCCTTCACGTGGCTAATACTCGTACCGAGGTACATGCCTTACTAAATACTGATCTCCCCCTGCATTTTGGAGTGTTAATTCACACTATATTCAATGCCTCGTCGAACTCAGGCTTGGCGCACTTTTTTAAAGTAGTAAGTTCTGACCTTCTGACTTCATTCCGAACTTTATTTGGTGTGATACCGGCATTTTTTCATTGTTTTTTTCCAGCCTCTTCGGCGGTTTACCGCAAATTCTCGCCTTGGCTGCTGTTAATTTGTTTGCTCAAAAATGGTTGCACATTCTGTGCCCCATGACAACCTGCCCCGGCTGCTCCAACTTCGTAACCGGATGCTTGAATACTATGGATCACTGTTTCTGGTTACTTTGAGAGTGGCGTATGGTTTATCCTTCCGGTTTTCGTACTTTACATGCATGCAGCCAGTTTACCACTGCCTGGATTGTAGTTTTGAATGGGCTCTGGATTTGTGTCTCTGCAATACGATGTCTCCTAACTCGGATTATGATCTACTCATGAGTCCCTTAGTTGCTCATGAACTAGACTGTTCTGGTGTCGGGATTATGGCCTGCGCAGCAGCGCATGGAGTCCCCGGCAATTGGAATATATGGACATGACTTTCTGGCACGCAGTTATCTCTAAGAACATCCGAGTTGTCCTCTGATGATGCTAGAGGCTCTTGCTGTTGAAGAACATGTGTGTTCTTTTCCATTACTGAATTGGATGGCTGAAATATTCACTGACGAAAACAACGATTTCCTATTGGAGGCGGTTGCAACGTACTGTGCCTATACGCTGTTGGATTGAAGTGACACATTTTTTTTCCTGCTACATAGACGCGTACTGGACTCTTGATATTTTCCTTCATTTTTTTCCTCTACGCATTACGGGTGTTTTGACAATATGCCCCCCTGTTGGGTTTCATAGGTTTTATGGTTACTAATTCGGAATTTACTCCCAATTATCCAGTTTGACAAGATTTTGAACTTGGTTCTGTCTCATTTGAACTTGAACTCTGCATTCTAAAAATTGCTCCCCCTTATTGTGAGTTCTCCGATCAAGGGAGGGTGTAGTGAGGGCTGAGCTTCGTTTGCGCACATTGCTATGTTAGCATAGGCTTATTAGAAGTTTAAAAGCCATTTTACGTTTTGCTCCTTTTGCACACGACACTGCATATAGCTGTTGTTGTAAGTTAGGCTGCGTGAATTACTTCACATGAGAAAGGCATGTTTTCAGCATCCCTAGTCTTACATCGCGACCCTAGTCTGCACAGTGAGTGCTAAAGCCTCCAAGGTTATCATAACAAGGTAGCTGTTGTTCGGGCTAATCGGCTCACGTTTTAGACATACCATACATGCAGCTGCAAGCCAATGGAGATTCTGGCGCCTTTAATATTGCACTGTAGGCATGATTTCAGGCACTTGGAAGAATTCCACTTCCAGAGAGACAGAGAGCTTTTGCAGATTCTAATGTGATACATTCCTGCTGATCTTAAAGGTATGGGGGTCTAAGAGACCTTCTATATTTTATAAAACATAGTTCCCTGATAGGGAGGGTGATGTACTAGGCGCTATAAGACCTGTTTTCCACCATCATTGTAATATGATTTCTCCTTTTGTGTTTTATGGAATTGTAACAATGCTGATCATATTATTTCTAATCATATGTCTGCTTATGTTAGCAAAGATACTGCATCTTAGAGCACGTCGTTGAAATAAATATTTTAACATTTCCCGTGTCTCTTTTTTACTGCTGTTGTGGACTGGTATGAGAATAACAAACAAAAGAGTTAGATCCTTTGTCTATCCCAGGCGCTTCTTGGCCTGTTTTGGCTGGTTTTATCCCGCACTCTCGTGCCGCGGTGGTTCCCGTTGGTGAATTGAGGCCCCTTTATGCCTCTGCTGTAGGGGTTATAAGGGCCTTAGTTCAATACATATCCCACAACATACAGGGTGGGGCACCTGGTGTTGCGGTGCATCCAGTTGGACCGGGCGGGATGAAGCTTAGTCCCGTCATGGTTAATGCGGTTATGGGCAAGCGCCCCCAGGATAAGGATGATATGCCTTTTTGGCTTGCCAAGAAATTTGACCAACTGGAGGTAGTATTTCCTAATGCGACTCCTGTGGAGAAACACAGGATTCTTACTATTAGTTTGCAGAAAGACTTAGTGCCGGAAGTGACTGATTGTACCATATGGGGTATGATTTTTGCGACATTCTATGCTAAGTGCTTCGGCACTCCATCCATGGCTGTTCTACCCTCTGTCAGCTTGTTCAAGATGAGCACGGACCGGAGGCTGCTGTTGAATTGGGAATGAGACTCGTTGTGGATAGTCTTGTGTGTAAAAGGTTTAAGACCACGCTTGACATATCCAATGTCTTTTTCGGCCATAATCTGTCCTCTATATGTAGTCAATGGACAGCTTTTACCAGTGGTGGCAAACAACGCCAGTTCAGAAGATTGGCTACGGGCTATAAGAACAGTCCAGGTGTCTTAGCCGCCTGCATAGTCTCTCTTTTAGAGAGACTCAACCCATATGCATGCTTGGTTGTGGATGACAGTTATCTCACAGACGACGAATTATGGCCGCATCTGTGTCGCACTGACCGCATAATTTGCCAGTTTACAGACTTCGGTTACAAATTCAACTTTGCAAAATCACACATTGCAGAGTACACAGTGTTTTTCCTGGGCTATGAGCTCAATATTGAAGGTCGAGGTTTAGCACCTCACTTCCTGGAGAAATGCGCACAGCTGCACGCTCCTACAACACTGAAGAAACTATAATCTTTACTGGGCTTTTTGAATTTCGGGCATACTTACATTCCCGAATATGCCCAGCGAATTAAGCCTCTTTACGTTTTGGTACAACCTACTTTCTCCAAATCTTGCTGGCTGTCTGCTCATTCAAAAACAAACAAGAGTTACCTGGTCCAATTGATTGCCTAAGTGTTGTGTTGCGCCAAAAGACCGCTAGACCAACATGTCATCACAATGATAATACTGGGTTGGAAAAATTCCCATCAGCCCACCATTGTTGGCGGAGTATCGTCATGTGGGATGCAAATCATAAACCCAAATCTCTCCCAACGCACCTGATGATGATGCGGAGATGGGTTTTGAAAAGTACTATTCCAAACCACAGTATTTCAAAGGTAGGACTGATGGAGTGCAGTGCTCGTGAAAAAGAAAATAAAGTGTGAGTAAAATTGGCTCCTGTGACAAAAAATATGTTTATTAAGTATTGTCTCAGGGTCAAAGGTAAAAACAGCGCCTAATAGTCTTAAAGAATGACTATATCACAGCGTAGTGCATGGAGGTCAACATGTTTCAGCTTGTATGGACAGGTCGTCCAAGCTTTCTTCAGGACCAATTGATGTTAAGCATCTGCATTATGTGAAAATTAAGTATATTAACATTTTGGATTAATCCTACCAGAACTTTGAGCCCAAATGTTCTCTGGTGTTTATCCAACTAATCGTGATTCTCCTAAGGGAAAAAACAGCAGAGTGTAAGTGACGCATGTGATATATTGGTGATTAAAACACAACACAACAAAAATAGACAAGGCGACAGAAGACTATTCTTCGCCCATCACAAGCTATATAGTTCTCCTGATTTGAGTCCCGTTGATTTTCAGGTTTTTTGAAACATTAATTTGTCAGTTATCACTCACCCAGCATTCTGTGGGAGAACACCTCACCTCGCCCGGCACCCACTCGGGAAGAAGGAGGCCCCGCTCTGTTAGAAATGGAAAAGTATAAGAAGACCTCAAAAAAACTATATTGAGGTACAGAGTATACATACTCAGCTAATCCATACATATGTACTAACAAATACCAGTTGATTGAGAAGGAGACTCAACCCTTAAAGAGGACATGGTTATGACCAAGCATGGAAATGGCAGTGATTGTCATGTAAATGTAAAAGTTCAATTTTAGAAAGGTAACCAGGAAAGGCATATCCTATACCTAGCTGAAACAGTGTGTTTATCAAGAGCATGGGGATGGTATAACAAGTTGGTTAATAAATCCAAATGGGTTAATTCATAACGACCAACCAAGTATCCAAATCTACAAACAATGGAGAGAAAGAGAGCTCTATGCATATATCCCTTATTGTTAGATCCTGAATGTCCAGGGAGCCATACCTGTCCGTCGGTACCTCTTGGGCCAGCGCCCGAGTGGGAGTGGAGGTAGTTTGGACTGTGCCTGCCTGCTCATTATATACCTGCTCTAATTGGTTGATTAATGACAGCTGGCCGTTAAGCGCGAATGCGGCGCTTTATTGGGAGATATGTGGTGGTTAACGAGCATGCGCCGACAGACTCTTGAAAACGGGGCAGTGGATCAGTGACTCGACATCTACGCGCATGTGTCAGTAAAACTCGCAATGCGCCTGCGTTTGTATTCTGGCGCGTTGTGTGCAAGGCTGGAAGTTGGTGTCACAGGGCTAGTGCATGCGCGAGAGCACCGTAGTTGATCGCGGTGCGCATGCGCGAAGCGGAAACGGCGCTCGCGTATGCTTACTCGCTGTACTAGCGGTACTAATGTTTACATGACAAAGCACATTACCAAGATATATAGTGACCCTCAGATAGGTGTAGCGGAGGTCAAGAATAGACCGGGTCCGATTACTTAGATATGAAAATTAGGCAGATCAGGTCTATGAATATGAGATTTGAAGAACTCAGAACGGTCTCGTGTTAAACATGATACATTTAGCCCTGGCTTCACTCTAAGAGAATGTATAAATTAGAGCTCATAAGTCGGGTGGACGGTGATCCTGGTTTGCACTAATACGACTGTGTATATTGATAACTATCTAGGATATTGTTGAAAGTGTTAAGACACTATGTGATGGAAGTTCAGATTAGTCGTTTAGTGCCCATAAGGGGAGACCACCTAGGGTTCAGGCAAGGATGTACAGTATCCTAACGTGCTATTGAAATGAAGTGGGAGTAGTTATAAGGATGCCCATGGTATATCGTCATTGAGCCCCTTAGAATCACTTTGTAGTTGAAAAACCCACTTCTGTTCTTTTTTTTAAAGGAATTTCGACACATCATTTATATGAGAGGGAATATAAGGATGTTCTAGAACAACCCATCTCATTTCATCTGCTGTGTGTTTACAATTTAGAAAGTGACTCGTGAGTTTTGTTGCCTGTTTGTGGCACCTGATGGTGCTCTTATGTTCCCCAATTCTTAATTTAATTTTACAAGTCGTGTATCCAATGTATCTGAGAGAACACGGGCAAGTGATCATGTAAATAACATTCAGCCATATTGCAATCTTTGCAGGCTGATCTTCTAGAATCTAAATTCTTATTGACTTGTGATAACCACACCAACCTGGTGATAAGAATCGTACGTGGGGCGGTGGGTTTCACTTACCTGACTTTTAATGAGGGTGATACAGTCCCTATCGCTTACAAGTCACACTTGTACACTTCGGCTGAGCTGCGGTTTTCCACTGTGGAAAAAGTTTTGACAGCAGTGCAAATGGCGATACTGAAAGAACGTGCACTGTTGCAGGGAAAACGCATTTTGGTTGTTACGCTGTATCCTGCCCTGGAGGCAGTGACGAAAGCCAGTGTACTGAATTCAAAAGCTTTGCACCCACGGTGGATACAATAGGCTACGTCCTTGACATCTCCGGATGTCAAGTTCATTTTCAATTACTCTTTGCAGACTCCGGAGTACTTGCAGTATGAATTCATTCTTCCGGCTTCTCTGACCATCCGCCCGCTGAAGGATTTCCATTGTATCATTTACACGGATGGTTCGGTGCAACCGGCTACGGGTTCAAAGCATGCTTATTCTTCGGCCTGCGCAATAGTGGTTGGTACTATGGTGAATGGAGAATTCAAGTCCGATGTTGTGCATTCACAAACATTAGGGGACTGTAATGCCAATTGCAGAGCTTCGTGCTCTGATGCTTGCATTGGAGTACGCTGATCCTAGTGTGTCTACTCTTATCATAACTGACTCTTACTACTGTGTACAGTCTCCTTCTGGGCTCCAAATGAATATTGTGATTCCAAAAGTAGCATAATAAAACACAAAATGATCTGGGTTCGAGTGGCTGAGCTTAAAGAACGGCTGCCACTCATGTTTGTAATTCATACTCTTGCTCACCATCATATCGGAGTTCACGATGTTGGTAATAGTCTTGCTGATGAAGCGGCAAAGACAGCAGTAGCGACATATTTGGTTGCAGCGGTTACACGTTCCAAAAGTAAGATTGATGATGACATCTTGGCAGCTATTGCCACAACAGAGAAGGGAAGTAATTACCCTAGAGGTTTCCCTTCTAAATACTCTTATCACTTAAGTCCTGATAAAGTTCCTTATGTGAGAATTAACGACGTTGGTGACAGGTTGATTCCTAACGCGGACCGCAGGTCCACCCTGATAACAGCCACTCACGAGGGTATATCCTCTGCTCATACTGGTGTGCGGACTCTACAAACAAAGACATGATTATGTCCTTCATTGTGACATTTGCCAGCAGATTAAACCTTCAACTGCTGCACGCCCGCCCCAGATACAGTTGTATATATCTAATAAACCACTTGGCTGTGTTTACTTAGATCACTGCAGTTGTTTCTCTTCTGATACTGCTTATAAGTACATATTAGTTGCAGTTGATTCTTGCACGCGCTTTGTGTGGGTGTGGCGCCAAAGGAGTGCTGATTCTTGAACTGTAATAAGGGATTTGCTTGTCTTTGTGGGAATTTTTGCATGTGGTACCTTTCACTCGGACCAGGGCCCACCGTTCGCCTCTAAGGCGTACACGGATGTAATGTGTTCATTGGGGGTCCAAGTCAAATTTTCGGCTCCATACAGGCCTGAGGGAAATAGTGTTGTGGAGCGGATGAACCGTGACTTAAAGCAATCCTTGACAGCTAGGGCTTTAGGTACAGGCCGGAACTGTCAAGCGCACCTCAATAGCTCAGCGTGCACTTAATAATCTCCCTAGAAGGTCTCTGGGTGGGCGGACCCCATACGAAATGCTCTTTGGCATCAAAATGTTTGTTCAGGACCTTGAGGGTCTAGACCAGGCGGAGTCTGCCGCTCTATTTGACGTAGATGAACATTATGCTGTTTTCCAGAATCTACAAAAGACCCGTGACAGTCTTACAAAGGAACACTTGCCCTCCACATCTGATGCTGCATTGCAGATTCCGGTAGTTGGCTGGCTAACCCGAGTTGGTGAACTGGTCCGAGAGAAGGTCAAGATCAAGAAGGAATTCGGCCCCTCATATCGTGCTCCTGTTCTTGTGCTTGGCAGGCAGGATACAAGAACAGTCATTTTAACTCTACTTCCTGGTCGTAAAGAAAACAGGTACATCTCCATTGACAATGTCAAACTACACAGAGTGGCCGATTCTTCTTAGGATGACACTTGCGATCTCTTGTCCAGCAATGCTGAGAAACTCTGTTTTGGCTCCAGCACCTACCACCAGGCCTGATGTTGCCATTGAGATGAATACAGTTGTGCATTCTTTATTGAATCCACCGGCTGGTGATCCCCTTGATGCTACTGAGTACCCTTATCCCACAGATTTATCTAGGCCCGATTTAGAGACCTGTGTGGCTAATCAGTGATGTTTTTCATTTGACTCTAACTCTACCACATCAATGTCCTCCTCAAAAGTTTCGATTTTTGCTGTTTGGTTTAAAAAACATTTTTTAATTCCCTCTTGGACTTACATTTGACTGGTGCTTTTTTCAATTTTTTTATTCATGTCCATTGGATTTGTGGTGTATTTTTTCCGTCTTGTGAATGGACACTATGTTAAAGAAAGAACTACAATTAGACTCATTGATGGAACTTTGGCACCCCACTCCTCATCACACAGAATGAAGAGGGACCAGACTTTTGTGAATATCACTGCTTGGCCTGTCTTAGATGAGATCGCGTGGGATGCTGTAAAATTTCAAATCCACCGACCCACAGAGGTTATTAATGTCCCTAACGTCTTTCTTGTTTCAATGGGGGATGTGGTTAAAAAAAATATACGCTCTGATGATTGGGAAGTCCAAGCCGTAGAGGCTCTGTTTTCTGATTTGAAATATTATGCTGCCTTTGATGCTGAAAATTTGTACTTAGATTCCGCAAATTATGCTGATTTATTTTGAACCCAACATTATGGCAATCACTTTCTGCATGTGGCAAACACATTTAGAAATGTGGTTAACTGCACACAATGGGAACATTGTCCCTCTCCTGTTGAAGGCCGCTCTAACACTCTTTTGAAAAACGTTTCTTACTTTACTAATCAATCTAATCCTGATGCATTATATGTTAAGATGACTGAGAAGTCCTCTTCCAAAGTAAGACTCACCCACACAAAATTATTGTATTCGAAGTCCTTTATCGACCAATTAGCTATAGGGGGCTATGAGCTGTGAAAAGATACTATTGATCTTAAATTTGTTTGGGGTTCTAGAAATTGGCAAGTGCAAGGCACGGAGGCTTTGCAGCGTGCATGTCTCATCCCGAATCATATGTTGTTTCTGAATTCGACTATTTCACAAACCACCTGCTTTGGATTGGCTACGTCTAACAAATGAAATGCTCCTTTTATTCCTGATTTGGTAGAATACCCCAAATGGAATAATCACAACAGTAGGTCCCTTAGTGATTTACAGACTCTGTTACTAAATTCGTCCTTTAACATTTCCAGTTTGGATCCACAAGGTTGGTTGTTATGGCACAGAAGTGCAAATTCATGTCAGCATCGTTTTCTGGGTTTGACCCCTGGCTATACAAAGGTTAGGATGGATCCCCGTTTCGAGAGTGACCATTCGGTCACTACCTATTCTGTAGGCAAGCTATGTCAGAACTGGCTCAAACACTCCACCTTAGCTTCAGTTAAACTCCATTTGTCTAAATTGACTGACGACATTGACTTGAATGACTTTGTAAAAGGTCCTGCAACTGGCAGATCCAAAAAGATGGATATATGCTATTTAAACAAAGAAACAAAGTTTGGAAAGTGTCCCACATTGAAGCTGCTTCTAGGTTAAGGGCTATTGATCAAGCTAATTTTGAAAAAGTATTTGCAGTTGTAGATAATAGCATTAACTAGAGGCGTAACTAGAGCTTGTGGCACCCGGGAATATCCCTCAGATTGCAACCCCTGGGGGGCTGAGGGGGGGGGGGATGCTGGGGAAAAAGGACGGCCAGCACTTGAAAGAGGTCCGAGACACGTAGTATCGCCGCTAATAGTTACTCCACTCAGCCTCCTGCAGCACTCCATAGTGGTGACAGCCAGAGCCAGGGTGTCTATGGCAGGGGTTGGTTCACTTCTGCTGCAGTAGACAGCAAATAGACCAGCCCTGCTGTTGCACAAGGGAAGAGAGGTGGGGAACGGAGGAGGGCCAGTGTGAGGGAGATAGGCCAGGTAGTGCTGAAGAGAGTGAGGAGGCCCGGTGTGAGGGAGAGAGGCCAGGGAGTGATGAAGAGAATGAGGAGGCCCTGTGTGAGGGAGATAGGCCAGGGACTGATGAAAAGAATGAGGAGGGCAGGTGTGAGGGTGAGAGGCCAGGGAGTGATGAAGAGAATAAGGAGGGTGTGAGATAAAGAGGCATGGGAGTGATGAAAAGAATGAGGAGGCCCGGTGTGAGGGAGAGAGGCCATGGAGTGATAAAGAGAATGAGGATGCCCGGTTTGAGGTAGAGAGGCCAGGGAGTGATGAAGTGAATGAGGAAGCCCGGTATGAGGGAGAGAGGCCAGGGAGTGATGAAAAGAATGAGGAGGGCAGGTGTGAGGGAAAGAGGCTAGGGAGTGATGAAGAGAATGAGAAGGGTGTGAGGGAAAGAGGGCAGGGAGTGATAAAAATAATGAGGAGGGCAGGACTGAGGGAGAGAGGTCAGGGAGTGATGAAGAGAATGAGGAGGGTGTGAGGGAAAGAGGCATGGGAGTGATAAGGACAATGAGGAGGGCCGGTATGAGGGAGTGCGGCCATGGAGTGATAAAGAGAATGGGGAGGGCAGGTGTGACAGAAAGAGGCCAGGAAGTGATAAAGAGAATGGGGAAGGTGTGAGGGAGAGAAGCCAGGGAGTGATGAAAAGAATGAGGAGGGTGTGAGGGAGAGGCCATGGAGTGATAAAAAGAATGAGGAGGGTGTGAGGGAGAGAGGCCAGTGAGTGATGAAGAGAATGAGGAGGGCAGGTGTGATGGAGAGAGGGCAGGGAGTGATTAAGAGAATGCGGAGGGTGTGAGGGAGAGAAGCCAGGGAGTGATGAAAAGAATGAGGAGGGCAGGTGTGAGGGAAAGAGGCTAGGGAGTGATGAAGAGAATGAGAAGGGTGTGAGGGAAAGAGGGCAGAGAGTGATAAAAATAATGAGGAGGGCAGGACTGAGGGAGAGAGGTCAGGGAGTGATGAAGAGAATGAGGAGGGTGTGAGGGAAAGAGGCATGGGAGAGATGAAAAAAGGAGGAGGGCCGGTATGAGGGAGAGAAGCCATGGAGTGATGAAGAGAAAGAGGCGGGTGTGACGGAGAGAGGCCAGGGAGTGATGAAAAGGATGAGGAGGGCCGGTATGAGGGGGAGAAGCCAGGGAGTGATGAAGAGAATGAGGAGGATGTGAGGGAGAGAGGCCAGGGAGTGATGAAGAGAATCAGGAGGGCGTAAGGGAAAGAGGCATGGGAGTGATTAAGAGAATGAGGAGGGCGGGTATGAGGGAGTGTGGCCATGGAGTGATAAAGAGAATGAGGAGGGCAGGTGTGACGGAGAGAGGCCAGGAAGTGATAAAGAGAATGGGGAAGGTGTGAGGGAGAGAAGCCAGGGAGTGATGAAAAGAATGAGGAGGGTGTGAGGGACAGGCCATGGAGTGATAAAAAAGAATGAGGAGGGTGTGAGGGAGAGAGGCCAGGGAGTGATGAAGAGAATGAGGAAGGCAGGTGTGATGGAGAGAGGGCAGGGAGTGATTAAGAGATTGAGGTGGGTGTGAGGGAGAGAAGCCAGGGAGTGATGAAAAGAATGAGGATGGTGTGAGGGAGAGGGACATGGAGTGATAAAGAGAATGAGGAGGGTGTGAGGGAGAGAGGCCAGGGAGTGATGAAGAGAATGAGGAACGCAGGTGTGACGGAGAGAGGCCAGGGAGTGATAAAGAGAATGAGGAGGGTGTGAGGGAGAGAAGCCAGGGAGTTGTGAAAGAATTAGGAGGGTGGGAGGGAGAGAGGCCATGGAGTGATAACGAGAATGAGGAGGTTGTGGGGGGCGTGGCTAGCAACATGCAGTGCTAGATGCGTGGTCCAGGAGCTCCCGGCCGACGAGTAGAAAATCCGCCGTAAAACTGTGCCACGGACACTTCAAACTGCCAAATACTGTGTGGCGGACAGCCCAGCAGTGAACCCTTGTGTCAGCGGGAGGGTTTGAAGACAAAGGAACCTCCAATCTCGGAGTTTGTGGCGGCGGGCGGCGGACGACCCAGCGACCCAAGATGGCGACCCCGCATTAGGCTCGGTGTCCGGGAGGCGGGGGAGAGCGCTGCGGAACCAGTCTCATAGACCCGGCGACGGCGCAGACCTGCAGTACCTGGACACCGGAGTACCACGCGCTGAGGACACCAGGCTATTTGAGGTACAGGTGCCTGACTGTCCACCACGGGAGGACAGCTAGCCAGAGATACCGAGGCGGCCAGCGGTGCAAACACTGGGGGCGCCACTCGGGGTCACGAACCGGAGGAGCGGGTCAGCGATCCTGAGGCAGTGACCGCTGCGGGGACCTCGACTACACGGAGCAGCCCCCGCGGCCGCCCACAGCCTGCCAGGGACACACGCGGTAAGCCGGTTCGCGTGCGCCTCTCACCAGCAAGGCGGGGTGGATTGGCTGCCGCGGAGGAAAGTGTGCAGTGGGGCTGCCCAGCGGGAAAGCGCCTTTACAATCGAGCGCAGCGAAGCGGCAACCGGGAGGACAGTACACAGAGGACAGTACACGGGGGTGTGGAGCCCCGAGCACCCGGGCAGCAACTTTACCAAGATGGCGGCCATGCTCCTCGGCCGGCCATCCTCACTGCTAGAGCCAGCGTTGGGAGGGGTGTAACCTGCACTTGAGACAGCGCGTGAGGTGGAGAGCGACCTCGAAGTGCTGAGGGTGGAGGAGCTTGGTCGCGCGCCCCCCACCGCCCCCAGTCAGACACACGGCCCGGGGTCCACTGAATGGTGGCTGCACATGCTGGCAGGAGCCACGCAGAAATACGAGGATACACGCGACGGACCAGGAGCTCGGTGAGCAATCAGAATATAGGTGTGGACCTCCCAGGGGCAACACGATGTCGGGGGAGCCAAACACTGCTGCACTCCCCTCCTCCCCCCCTCACATTGCCCGGAGACTGCAGCTGGAGCTACGCTATACAACAAAGGCTTTACCACGAAAGCAGCTTTAAGACGCAAGCCTTTATCCCGCAGTATTTTATAACAAATATGCATTCACCACGCATGCCTTTACAATGAAAAATCCATTGTAAAGACATGAATGGTAAAGGCATATTCAATTACGTTATAATTAAGGTGAGAATTATTCAAATTAATATTACGTTTAGAAATATTAAAATACAAATGAGCTTACTTTGTCTTCTAAGGCTGTGTAGCATTTGCTGTTATGTTATTTTCACCATTTGCTGGACGTTTCGGTTTATTGCTCCAAACATCACGCAGCCTACGTCAAAGCCTGCTTCTCTAATTCTGGGTTTCAGGAAATTCCTCCCTCCCATGTGCATGGCCTACCTTCAGGCAGCTTCACCAAAATTCAATCGAGATGCCTTGGCATGCTCACGCCCAAGGGGGGGTACTGTTCATTGCCAGATCTTTCAATTTAACCCCTTCCTGTCGCTCGTCAGAACCACGTGTCCAGTCATTGAGCAGATGCACCGGCAGAATACGGACTAGAGGTACGCAACGCAAAGAATTAAAAACACATTAAAAATAACACACATCAAAGAAATTTTACCAAACATAATTCTCAGCCAAGCATGCCTTTGCAACAAAAAGATCCTTGTAAAGGCATGCATGTGAAACACATGTGTGTGGTAAAAGTAACCACTCTGAAGGCAAGCGTGCTAATGACACATTCGTGATATTAACAGCATTAAAGAGGCATTTGTTGTTTTGGCAATCGTTATTCCTGCACACAATCAATTGACGGCCCTGAGACAAGCAAGCACAAACGCGGGACATCCTTGCGACAATTGGCAGCACTGCAGGGGCACTGGCCAGCAGTTACAAGCAAGCAGGTCAGGTGCGTGCTTTCATTTTCAAACTGGGCCGTACACGCGGCACTGGTGGCCCGTTGCGGCGGCCTTTATAAATTATTTGGGGACACTGCTGACACTACTGTGACTGACAGTAGTGTCATCTAAAAGAATGGGCATTCTCAACCGGCTCCATTGCACTTTACCAAGCAGGATTCAGATCCAAACATTCAGTCATAGATAATATTGCAGCACTCCAAACAATACTAGAAAAATATGTGATCAAAAGATCGCAGCTAGTATATGCAGTATTTGTAGACTTTTCCACGGCCTTTGACAGGGTCGACCGAGTTCAACTGTGGAGTAAACTCCAGAAAATGGGAATACCACAAAATCTTCTCCATTTATTAACATCATTGTACTCGGGACCTGGTGCCAAGTCCAAATGGGGAGGGAGAAGGGCCTAATCTCCCCAATACCAACTCCAAACGGCCTGCGTCAGGGGTGCCTCTTAGCACCTTTATTGTTTTCTTTATATTTGAGTGATTTACCGGATATTCTTAATCAGGTAAATAACCTTCCGCCGAAGATTGCTACTACTAAAATTCACAGCATGATGCATGCCGATGAAGTAGTAATCCTGGAACTGACCCCATTCGGCCTCCGACGAAACCTCTCAGCACTTACCAGATTTACAGATGAAAATTATCTAATTCCAAATATCACTAAAACTAAAATTCTACCATTTACAAGAAAGAAGATGCATTACAAATATAACTGGTTATTAGGAGGAAAACCACTGGAAATTGTTAAAGAATACATATATCTCGGGAGAACGTTTACTCAGTCTTTGCACAACCAGCCTCATCTGCAAAAAATGGGCCGTAATGCAGATGTCCACTTAGGGGCCCTCCAAAGACTTTATTCATCCACTGGTCGAAGACAATTCTCCTCCTTGCTCCAGGTATCTAATGAAAAAATTCCAGCAGTTTTATCATATGCAATAGAACATATTCCAACACAGAATGGAGGCGAATAGACATTAAAGAAGGAAAAATCCTGCGGAAGTTAACCAGGATGCCGCAAGCAGTTCCGGTCCAAGCTCTTAGGTTAGAACTATCATTAGTCAGTTCCTAAGCCAGAAGGATCACAAACATAATTAGATGGGCATACAACCTGGTTCATGCCGATCCAGGAACCCTTAGAGCCCTGTTAAAAACAGAGACACTGGAGCATGACTCTCCAAATTATATATTTGGTAGAAACCTAAGCAGTGCTTTTAAACTAACATCAGTTTCCTTAGAAATGTTAAAATCGTGGACACCAGCTCAGCTGAAACTTTGCTTGAAGCACTTAACACCAAGGCTAAGTATGGAACTAGACATTCAACTCTGCTCCAGGCTCCCTATGTACAAACAGTACGCGGACACAATAGTTTTTAAAAAAACGCGACCATATATCTTTTTTAACTTAAATCATGGAGAAAGGCGAACTATTATTCAAGTACGGCTAGGAATATTACCCCAGAAATCATATACCTTTAAGTGGTCATCAAAACAAGGAGGGACTAATCTCTGTGACTTATGCAAAGGTGGGGTGCAAGATCTAGACCATGCTCTGTTTGTATGTCTAAATGAGATTGTTGTAGCAGCCAGGAACAGATACAATACTCTGATCAAAACAAAATGTAATATAAATTGGGTCCAGATGTTGATTTCCCTCTCCAAAAGTCCATCCAATGAATTTGTCTGTATTAATATGTATAACTTTTTAAAGTCTTTTTAAAAATATAATAACGTGATAATCTTTTAACAAAAATTTTACTTTTTTTCGTTGATAAATTTGTTGTTCTCGTAAGAGAACTGAATCAAATAAAATGTATTACTATTGTAATTGAAATTGTAATTGACAGTAATGTCAATGAGTGTCCCCAAATAAATTATAAAGGCCGCCGCAACAGGCCACCAGTGCCGTTCAGCCGCCCCCAAAATAGTGCTGCCTGGGGCGGACCACCCTCCCTAGCTACGCCAGTGGCATTAACACAGTTTCTTCCTGAATTTACACATTAGATAATATTGTTTCTTCTGTCGTTGATATTGTGCAAGATGATGTCTCAGTTTTGTACCATGGTCAAAATCAATTGCGTTCTGTTATGCAATTTGCATGGACTTTACAAACATTGAAGGCTGGGAAAGGTCCTTGGGACTACATGAACACTCCGTCGTTATTTTTGCCCTTTAATTTGACTGTTAAACAACAATTCATGTTGATGAAAGATGCTACGTTTTTTTTTTATTGCATCAAGGAGTTTGCCCAACCCACCAGCGAGTCTACCGACATCCCTCCCTCACGAGACCTCTGCGACAAACTCAGCATCTTTTTCCACCACAAAATCAAGAGCATCTACGACAACTTCGACGAAGACAACCAACACACTGAACCCTCACCAACCACCCCGACACCCGGAAACCAGCGATTGATGACTGGACAGCCCTCACCACCGAAGACACACTGAAGACAATGAAGTCAATCCACTCTGGGGCCCCCACGGACCCCTGCCCCCACCACATCTTCAACAGAGCCGCCAACACCATCGCACCCATGCTCCGCCAAACCATCAACCGCTCCCTGGCGACCACCTTGTTCCCCGACGACTGGAAACACGCCGAGGTCAACCCCCTCCTAAAGTAACCCTCAGCGGACCCCACCGACCTTAAAAACTACAGACCCATCTCCCTGCTCCCGTTCCCAGCGAAAGTCATCGAGAAAGCCATCAACAGCCAACTCGCTACATTCATTGAAGAACACAACATCCTCGACTCCTCCCAATCCGGCTTCAGAAAAAATCACAGTACGGAAACCGCCCTCCTCGCCGCAACAGACGACATCCGCACCTTACTGGACAAAGGAGAAACAGTAGCCCTCATCCTCCTCGACCTATCAGCGGCGTTCGACACAGTCTCCCACCGCACCCTAATACGCAGACTCTACGATGCAGGAATCCAGGACAAGGCCCTCGACTGGATCTGCTCCTTCCTCTCCGGCAGGACGCAGCGGGTCAGACTCCCCCCTTTCCTCTTGGACCCCACACCGATCACCTGCGGAGTCCCCCAGGGCTCCTCCCTCAGCCCGACGCTCTTCAACGTCTACAAGGCTCCACTTGCCCCCATCGTCAGAACCTATGGACTCAACATCGTGTCATATGCAGACGACACCCAGCTCATCCTCTCCCTATCCAACGAGCCCAACACCGCCAGACGCAACTTTCGAGAAGGCATGGAAGCCGTCGCCAAATGGATGAAAAACAGCTGCCTTCAACTAAACACCAACAAAACAGAAGTACTCATCATGGGCATCTTCCTGCTTCCATACCCTCCGCCTCCTTCGTAAGACCTTCAAATGGATCCCCCTCGAACACCGAAAGACAGTCACTCACGCCCTGGTCACCAGCAGACTCCACTACGGCAACGCACTCTACGCCGGAATAAACAAAAACCTCATCCGCAAGCTACAGAACATCCAGAACGCCGCCGCAAGACTGGTCCTCAACCTGCCAAAACACTGCCACATCTACCAGCACCTGCGCACACTCCACTGGCTCCCCGTCGAGGCGAGAATCACCTTTAAGATGCTCACCCACGCACACAAGGCCCTCCACGGCACCAGACCAGCATACCTGAACAGCCGACTCAAATTCCACGCACCCCAAAGGACCCTACGATCAGTCCAGCTTTCCTACGACGTGGTCCCCCGCACCAGAAAGACCAGATCGGGAGGCTTCTCCTTCTTCCTCGCGGCCAAAGCATGGAACGCCCTTCCGCTCCACCTCAGACAGACAACATCGCTCCCCATCTTCGCAAGAAACCTCAAAACCTGGCTCTTCGACAGACCCCCTCCTTGATGGAATGGAACCTGCACCACCCCACCCCCCCCCCCCCCACCCCTAGCGCCTTGAGACCCTTACGGGTGAGTAGTCGCGCTTCAACAAACTCCTGATTGATTGATTGATTGATATTGAAAAGTTAGAACCTTTACCATTTTCTGTGGCCAAAATAAATTCTGCAGTTTGGCTTATTCATGGCTTAATAACGCTACCTTTTCCACTGTTTAAGTTTGAAGCATGCATGAAGCATTATGCCATACGCAGATATGAACCATTGGGTAGCACTTATCTCCATGAAGTTTGGCCTCTACCGTTCACCTATAGGTGCCTGAGGGAGGGTAAAGAAGTTTATTTAAAAGGTGAAGATTGCACTTCAACTCCCGACCACTCTTTGGTCTGTAGTAATATACAATTGCACGTCTCTTGTAATTCAGAAGCCCCAAATTTGGCTTGTATTTTAAAAGGTACACCCTCCCCGACTATTACACCTACTTTCACGTTGTTAATGAACAGTAGTTATTTATTATTAAATTATGAAGATTGCTGTGGTATGCTGACAGGGACACTGCACTTAGTGACTGTCTCACAATGTGTAGTCTGTTGTAAGAATGTGCTGTTTCCTCCTCTGCATGGGAAGTTCGATATATCCATCTGGCCTTCCATTCTGACTTTAAAGCAGAATTCAACAAGACGGGTCGAATAAGGGCTCTTTTGTCTCAAAAAGAAGTCGCTCTTACATCTGTGCGTGAAACATTCGTCCTTCATGTGGCTAATACTCGTACCGAGGTACATGCCTTACTAAATACTGATCTTCCCCTGCATTTTGGAATGTTAATTCACACTATATTCAATGCCTCGTCGAACTCAGGCTTGGCGCACTTTTTTAAAGTAGTAAGTTCTGACCTTGTGACTTCATTCCGAACTATATTTGGTGTGATACCGGCATTTTTTCATTGTTTTTTTCCAGCCTCTTTGGTGGTTTACCGCAAATTCTCACCTTGGCTGCTGTTAATTTGTTTGCTCAAAAATGGGTGCACATTCTGTGCCCCACGACAACCTGCCCCGGCTGCTCCAACTTCGTAACCGGATGCTTGAATACTATGGATCACTGCTTGGACATAGTATACATGCAGCTGCAAGCCCACGGAGATTCTGGTGCCTTTAATATTACACTGTAGGCATGATTTCAGGCACTTGGAAGAATTCCACTTCCAGAGAGACAGAGAGCTTTTGCAGATCCTGATCTGATACATTCCTGCTGATCTTAGAGGTATGGGGTCCCCCACACAAGCCTAAGAGACCTTCTATATTTTATAAAACATAGTTCCCTGATAGGGAGGGTGATGTACGAGGCGCTATAAGACCTGTTTGTCACCATCATTGTAATATGATTTCTCCTTTTGTCTTTTATTGAATTGTAACAATGCTGATCATATTATTTCTAATCATAGGTCTGCTTATGTTAGCAAAGATACTGCATCTTATAGCACGTTGTTAAAATAAATATTCTAACCTTTCCCGTGCTTCTTTTTTACTCCTGTTGTGGACTGCTATGAGAATAACAAACAAAAGAGTAATCTTGCTTCCCACCATTCCTGAGGATAACCTAAGTCGCATGTTCTGGGTTGTCTAATCATTGGTTCCTTTTCTATAAGACGAAGTGCTAATGTGACACTGATGCTAGTCTGAGGTCCTCGGTCTCTACACAGTTCGGTGTAGGAGCAGACAATAATAGTATTGGTATGGGATTTGGGATGCATGAGAGAGTGAATTTTAGAGGATATTTTGATAGAGTATAGGGTGAGAAATAGGGTAGTGCTTAGGAAAGAGTATTAGAAAGAAGTTTAAGATGTGTCAGAAAGTTGGGATAGGGGCTATCCCAACTAGCATAAAGGAAGTAAGTATAATTCAGATTCTTTAATTCTAACCTTTTAGGGAACTAATCAGAAAAATCTCAATAATTTGTGGAGAGCTATAAGCAATGTTGTTGCCAAATGAGTTGCTACAGTTCAAATTATTATGCTAAGCATACTTTTACTGCAAGAAGTAAGCTGTAGTGTTGGCCTGTTGGTCCTGCTACTCATCAAAAAGAAAGACTCTGTTGCCGGAAGACAAAAGGCTAGCAAATATTGTAGTTATTTATAAAGTGGGCAAACCAAGGCACAAGTGTTCATCCTACAGACCAATTTTGCTATTAAATGGTGAAGCCAATGTCCTGGCAAAGGTCCTGGCCTCTCAATTGCTAAGGGTCATTACCCGTCTGGTCCATCTAGACCAGTCAGGATTTATTCCTCAGAGGAACACCTCCCTCAACTTGCGCAGACTCCATGGTGTATTAGGCCGAGCAGCAACAATACGTGAAGATGCAGTAGTGGTGTCATTTGATGACACAGCAACATTTGACACCATTGAATAGCCCTACATGTTTGCGGTGCTCCGCAAACTAGGAATTGGGCCGGAATTTATAGGATGGGTCCTGCTTCTCTACCAGAAACCACTGGCCCGAATAGTGGTCAACAATAGGACATCTTCCACCTTTGATCTCAGAAGGGGCACCAGGCAGGGATTCCCCTTGTCCCTGCTCCTATTTGCCCTGACCCTCGAGCCCCTGGCGATGTGGATTTGTAGAGATTCCATAGTCACAGGCCTTAAATGGACCCCTGGATGGGAAGACTGCATATTGTTATATGCGGACTATATCTTGCTTTATTTGGCATCGCCGGCCGCCTTCTTGAACCCTGAAAATTTTTCTGGGCTTTTGGAAAATTTGCCGGCTACAAAATAAACTGGTCCAAGTCAGTGTTTTATGTCCTTTAGGGGGTGTCGCCCCAACTCTCTTGCGGCCTCCAACTAGTGGAGGCAACTGAAGGCTTCAAATACCTGGGGATCTGGGTCTCCAAGGATCCTACCGGATTCTAAGAGCGCAACCTCCTACCGCCCCTGACACGTCTTAAATCTGACGTCAGGCATTGGAAACCGCTCCCTCTTTCCCTTTCGGGCCACGAGGAACCTATTTAAGATGATGTCCCTTCCTTGATTCCTATACGCTTTGCCGAACACTCCACACTTTGTTAGCCCTTCATATTTTAAAGAAGTTGATTGTCTCCTACGGGACCTGCTCGGGTAGGGCAAGCCCCCGCGCATTGCTACCCACAAACTCACACGGGGGTGGTCTGATGGGGGAATTGGATTGCTGGACATAAAGCAATATTACTGGGCATCCCATCTTGCTGCCATCAACCAAAGCATGTATAGGCCCCAGGGTGACCCTGCCTTCCAGATTGATAGATGGCTTCTGCCGGGAGGGAGTTTTGAGGGGGTGCCATACGTGCGCTCGCTGAACCCCGACTTGACTGGCCCCACTGGGCACTCAGTCTGAGTGTGGAAAGCGGCTACAAAAAGCCTGGGGTGGGACTGCAGGATCACACTGACCACACCACTCTGGTGCAGCGATCAATTGGGAAGCCTGATTCGCTCGAAGGGCTTGGATCGTGGGATCTTATAGGCATTTCCAGAGTGGGTGACACGTGTAAGTCAGGCGATGTGGTCCCGTTTAAACAGCTGCAACAGGATTCTGAGATGGCACGGTCCGAACATTTTAGATACCTGCAAATACAACAGTAGCTGCATGCGGTACTCCTTAGAGGGGATCCGCTCCCTGAGTCATCTCCTCTTGTGGACAGAGTCCTAGATGGGGACCTGCCAGAGAATTCCGTATTGCTCATTTATAAAAAACTGATAAACAACTTGCCGGATCCCCTGGTCCAGCTGTGGGCAAGATGTGACCACAATATAGAAGGTCTGGATGACAATGAATGGCTGGCTGCCGTGGCTTCCCCTCAGGAGGTGGCCATTTCCTCCAGGCTGCGCTTAGCGCAGCTCAAACTCCTACATAGGTCCTACTTATCTGGCTCAGTATTGGGCCGAATGGGCTATAGTTCAGAGGGGGATTGCAATAGGCAATGTGGGCAGGAGGGCACCTTCATTCATACACTCTGGGAGTGCACGTTTATCCAGGGCAATTAGGCGGGGGTCGTGAGGCTTATGGAAGGTGTGATTGGGCAACGGATTGACACTAACATAAAATTGGCCATCCTAAATGCCTGGGGGACAACTGACCTAACCTCCAGGGAGTGCTTTTGGGGTGACCTTGGGGCTGATAGTGGTGAAGCGCAATATAGTAAGATTATGGAAAGCTCATGCTCCGCCAAGTACTGAGGACTGGAGCAAAGACATGGATTGGTGCATGGTCACAGAAAAAAACCATATATGAAGCCAGGGGTGCCTGAACAAACGGTCGCAGGTTTGGGGAAAATGGAACACCTACAGGGGAGGGATATGTGACTCCCCGTTGACAAGGGATGAAACTCTTACACAACGCTTGAGCACGCTAGAACATTGAGAATATTATTGTTGTTGTTTTTCTCCTGTAACTGTACCTCCTCAGATATGTATCTACAGTATCACTGCTAATGTACATGGTTTTAATTTTACTTGTCGAATGTCATACCTGATTTCAATAAAAATGGGGCCGTTCAGTTGATTGAGAAAATTGGCTGGGATGCATAAAACCTGAGTTGTAATCCCTACCCCACTCTGCAATAGAGGAAATAGAGTTGATCCTATTGCAATATCATTTAACTTTGCTTTTAAATACTATAGCAAACATATTTGGTATGCTATTGTTTGAAGAAATAAAAAAAGGCATCAAATGCGAGGTCCTGATTTCTATTAAAAAGTGTGGTTTCAGACTAAGGGGCTAACAACACAACATGATAACCCCTTTAAGTTATATCATTCTAAACATTTGTAAGGAGATAATCTTTATGACGACCTACCTGTGTTTCACTCTGTGGAACAAAGACTTTTATGGGAAATGAACTATGTATGACTGTAAGGCTTGTGTTTGCACTTGTTCCACTACTGGCTTCTACATGGGCTAATGCTGAACTACAATTTAAAGGGTAATTTTCAGTCAAGATAACAATAAGAAACGGCCTTGAACAAGGCTGTGTTTTGGCGTCATTATTATTTGCCTTGTTGATTGGTGACCTCCCAAAAACCACCATGACTGCTAAAGGTTTTCCCTCTGAAGTAAATGGGGTACATCTAGGTGCTTTCTTATATGCTGATGACTTAGGGATCTTACTTGGAGTGTTCCGGATGCAAGACATCAGCCAAGCATTTAGGGAGCCTCATCTTCCATATTAAGACTGAATTGATGTCAATGTCACTCTAACTACGCAGATGAACAACTGCTGCTTTTTCCCGCTCTGTGATACTATAAATGAGGTGCTCAGTAATTATAGACCAGGTCGCTATACGACTGCAAAGGTAGCAAAATACATTAAATGCCTACTTTTGTGCTAACAAATTAACTGTTAAGAGTTCTAAAACCCAGCTTATCTGATTTATCAGAAAAAATATAAAATGCATTTAGGGTAGGTGAGAATAAATTACTACAAGAGAAGATTATTAAGTAGTGAGACATTTGCTCGATGAAACGTTGACCCAAAAGGAATATCAATAAATGTTTTTACAAATATTTTTTATGGCATTGAATAGCCTTCGACGGTTTTCGTTACAAGCTTGTCTGCTTTTTCTTTGTTGAAGATGTATGCTAAAAAAACATATGCAACTTGTAAAAGGTGCTGGAGAATTCTTGAAAAAGGTTTAAATAGTAAAATATTTGAAAGTAAATGTTAGAAATTGGATTTCTGGTTGGCAAAGGTATGCACCCTATCCAAGCAGGAACCAAATCCTAGTCAGAGTAAGTCACAACACACCCTAAATTATCCTGTTTTTACACTTTGTTAGCTTGGCCAAGAGCAGTCAGGCTTAATTTAAGAGGCACTCTGTAAAGTATTTCTGCAACACTTCAAACAGTAACACAGGGAAAACACCACATATAGACTCCATGCCATGGTTAGAAAAATAGATTATGATTTTATAAATAAAACAAGACCAAAACGACAAAAACTCATCTAGTAGGAGTCGAAATATTAATTTTCAAAGAATAAATGTCAAATAGCGCTTAGACGTAATAGACGCATAAATGGGTTAACTTGTGCACTTTACCGGGGCAAAGTCAAAAGTTCAGGCCGACCATGATGGAGGGCAGGCTGGATATAGTGACCCACCTGGGCCCGCTGAACCTAAGTAACTTGATTCAGCATTGGTCTGCGGCGACGAGGATAAGCCGAAGTGATCCGTCAATGTCGAGCCACACAGTGGACGAGATATATCGATTTTTTTTCACGCAACTGCAGCGATGCATCGGTTCTGAGTGTGAGGTGCTGATTCTAAATGCGATGTGTGGCTGCTGTTCCCACAGTAGACAATGCCTCGATTCCGAAGGCGATGCACTGGTTCCGAATGCTCTGGTTTTGTTCAGACAGTTGAGGAGGCGCTTAGAAGGAGTTAGGGCTTTGTTAAATACACATCCAAAAACAAAACATCCAATGATGATTTTTGCACAATTTTTGCTGCTATGCCCTGTATATATAGATGACGGAAAATTGTATTGTGGACTATTTTTGGCGGAACGCCAGAGTCAGGACAACTTATACTGCGATCACATTTTCATTTACTATGGATGCATCACAAGTTGTACTAACTTTAGGGTTGTTTTTAAAGCATTTGAGTAAGAAAACAAACAAATAATGTAGGGTAACATATTCAATTTCTTTCTCTAATTGTTTTAAAAGTTGACTGGACTCTAAGGTTTAAGAAACTAATTTTAAGTAAGTAATCTCCTTATTATTTAGTTCTGATTCCTGTCGAAATGAGTGGGTATTTAGAAACTGGTTCAATGCATATAGGAAACACTTTGTACAGTAGTTATGCAGTTAAACACACAACTGGGTAGAAAGATTGATGATTTAATGAGAAGCAGGATGGACTTGAATGTCTCTAAGTATAATCCAAAAATGGAGTTCCATTGCTGTGATATTTAAAAGAAAAGTTAGGCTTTCTGAGTTCCTGGATTCTTTAAACAAGCTTGCTAGAAATGTGATCCAAAGTATAGGATTCCAGGTTCTGCCAACTGGTACTACTGTGGACCTACATATGTCCCGTCACCCAAATCGTGTCTGGATGCAGCCATGACACTGACACTTGATGTAGAATAGGGAGTAGTTGTCTTCTACGTAGTCAATCACCATTCCTGTTTTCCTGCTCAGAATGAGAGATAAACTGTGATATCAAAGTTTGTGCATCTGATTACCACACATTTTACCTTTGTCCTGGCAAAATCAGTACAGTGAAAATCCTCACATACTTTGTGCACTTGTACTGAATTAGGTGCAACAACAAGTTTGTGTTCAGACTATTATCTTGATGAATCTTAAAAAGGAACCAGAGCAGAAGTGAAACATAGAGTAATGTTGTAGCCAACAGACACAATAGTAGGTCATGACATGAAAAATAGACTGCATGTGGTCAAAGATCAACACCCTTGTTCAGCAGAGGAAACAAAGCAGCTATGAGGTTGAGGAAAACACCTCTGAAACAAGAGCTGATTGCTGGGTGGAAATAGATTTGAAAGCGGAAATAAAGACCACAGGCCCGGCTGCACACACCCGCGCCAGCAACAATAATTAGAATATGAAAGTTCCACAAAATCCTGTGGTCAAATTGCATTGTGTTCACCAAGAGAAGAGAAACAGCTGCATACTTTAAACTCTACGTCGTAAATCATAAAATATTGCCAAATACTTTGTATTTACAGTTATGGATAGACCACCCCTTATCACATCCTCACAAATCATGAAGCAGCAGCAAGTGTAGAAAATAAACATGACTCTCATAAGTCTGTTTACTATTTCTATTTCCTGGCCTATTCGACCTGATATCCTTGGTGTCCCCCCCACCAGCTTTTTGCCTTCAATCCTCCTGTTTTTGCTGGCCTCAAGCCTCTGCACACGTTACCATTGCTAACCAGTGCTAAAACTATTCTCCTATCTCTCTAAAACATGTTAAAATTGGCTTACTCCCAATTGGCACATTTAATTTGCCTGTAAGTCCCTGCTAAAGTGATACTACATGTATCCAGGGCCTGTAAATTAAAATCTACTAGTAGCCCTGCAGCACTCAATGTGCCACCCAGTTATGTTTTAAACATGCATCAGGCCTGACATTGCAGCCTGTGTGTGCAGTTTAATCTGCCATATTGACCAGTCAAAATAAACCTTTTGCCAGGCCTGAACCTGCCTTTTCAATACATATAAGTCGCCCCATAGGGCAGGGTGCAGTGTATTTAAAACATTGGACATGTACTTTTAATTTTTGCATGTTCGGTAGTGACAAACTCTCAAATTCGTTTTTCACTATAGCAAGGCCTACCCCCCATAGGATAACATTGGGTTACCTTATTACATTTAATAAGTCTCTGAAGAATTGTGATTTAAAACCCTCGTTAGTGTTAAAGTCGATTATTAAGTCACAATTCTGAAAAGGCTACTTTTTAGAAAATTGGGGTGTCTACAGCCTGCATTAAGGGTCATATGACTAGGTTTCGCATGCAGGTTATCTTTATGTATTGCTCCCAGACAGTGAGACAAAAGAGGAACAGGTGTTGGCAGGATAGGCCATCTCTGACTTGATAGGGGGGGGGGGGGGGGGCGATGCTGTCACCTGCGACACTTGCACATCACAAATACTCTGGATCAGCACACTAACAAAGGGTTTCCTCTGTAGGGAGAAGACTCCAGACGTATCTCCTACTTCAAAGTGGGTATCAGGTATAAATATTAAACTCTCAGACCCATTTCTTCAGTACACATCTGGAACTGTGGAAGACACATAAACAGAATGACTGCTGTGCTGCTCTGTGCAAGAAGGACTGCTACTCTACTGCCCTGCTACTCTGCTGCCCTGCTAATCTGCTGCCCTGCTACTCTAATGCCCGGCTTCCCTACTGTATCAGTGAGAAGGACTGGACCTGCATCTTGAATCCAGGACCACCAGAGTGTATCCAAGGGTTAGTTGGCTGGCCCCCTGATCAGAGTCTGCTGTGCATTCTGCCCCCCAAGTGGTGCCACCCCTGTCCTGCATCCTTGGAAGTGGTCCTGCAGGTGCTCTTCCGGTAGACAGTCAAAATATCGAGTTGTTAATGTCGATGTACCATAATATCGAGTCTAAAATATCGATGGTAAGAAATTTCGAAAACAAAAATATTGTCGTAGAAAATATCGATTTATGTGTGTGTCAAAAATATCGAAGACATGAATTTCGAAATCAGTAATATCGATGCTGAAAATATCGATAGTCAAAAATATCGATATGTAAAAGTGATGTTTTAAAGTATGTTAAGTAATGATCTAGTTAAATGTTGTTTATATATAAGGTAATTTTTACATTTAATTTTATTATTTTTAGTTAGAAGTCTAGGAGCGGGATGTAGAGTTTATAGGGGATAAGGGTGGGTAGTGTATTAAAAAAGTATAGTGTAAATATGGAATAATAAATTTCGCATTTGAAGTTAAATTTTAAATTTGCGAAATTTTATTCAAATTATTAAAAAAAGCGAAATTTTATATAAATTTATTGAGTATTGTTAAATTATTTGTTCTTTGCTTTTGGATATATATTATTAAATTGTGTAAATATATGTAAATATTTCATTTTTTACTAAATAATTGTATATTAATGTTAGGAGCGGGATGTAGAGTTTATAGGGGATAAGGGTGGGTAGTGTTTTAAAAAAGTATAGTTAAATTGTAAAATATTAAATTTCGCATTTCATTTAGATTTCAAAATTTCGATATTTAAATTTTTTTTTGTAGTAGTCGAAATTTGATCGAAATTTAGGGAGTACATTAAACATTATGATTAATTTTTGTGTATGTACAAAAAGAATTATAAATATTAAAATATTACATTATATTTTTATAATATTTGTACAATAAATTTAGGAGCGGGATGTAGAGTTTATAGGGGATAAGGGTGGGTAGTGTTTTAAAAATATATAGGGTAATTATATAAATTAAAATTTCGCAATGTCATATAAATTTGCGAAATCTCGAAAATTTACATTAATATTTCGAATTATGCAAAATGATATCGATTTAATTCGAATATAGTACTTATTTTTAAAGTTTGCTGTTGTGTATGTACTAAAATAGATTTGTAATTATAATATTTTTATATATTTTCTAAAAATATTTGTCTAATTATTTTATGAGTGGGATGTATACTTTCAAGGGGATAAGGGTGGGTAGTGTATAAACAAAGTATACTCTAATCATAGAAGTAAAAATTTCGCATTGTATTTAATTTTAGTTTCGATTCGAAATTTTATATAAATATTATTTTAATACGAAATTATGAACACCATTATGTTGTTGTTCTAAATTGAGGTATTTTGTGTATGTAGTAAAAAGAATCAAAAATATATAATGTAGTAGATATTAAATAAATAAATGTATCATATTTTTAGGAGTGGGATGTAGACTTTATAGTGGATCAGGGTGGGTAGTTTTATCAAAGGTACATTTTGTGCGTTTAGGGTCTGTTTTTTGTGTATGTGCGAAGGGGTATTTTAAGTGTTCAGGGTCAGTTTTTGGTTTGTGGGTGAAGGGGTTTTGTAAGGTTTAAGGTTCAGTTTTTAGTTTGTGGTTAAAGGGGTATTTTTAGGTTTCAGGGTCAGTTTTTAGTTTGTGGGTGAAGGTGTTTTGTAAGGTTTCAGGGTCAGTTTTTAGTTTGTGGGTAAAGGAGTTTTGTAAGGTTTCAGGGTCAGTTTTTAGTTTGTGGGTAAAGGGGTATTTTTAGGTTTCAGGGTCAGTTTTTAGTTTGTGGGTGAAGGAGTTTTGTAATGTTTCAGTGTTAGTTTTTAGTTTGTGGGTGAAGGAGTTTTGTAAGGTTTCTGGGTCAGTTTTTAGTTTGTGGGTAAAGGTGTTTTGTAAGGTTTCAAGGTCAGTTTTTAGTTTGTGGGTAAAGGAATTTTGTGAGGTTTCAGAGTCAGTTTTTAGTTTGTGGGTAAAGGGGTATTTTTAGGTTTCTGGGTCAGTTTTTAGTTTGTGGGTAAAGGGGTATTTTTAGGTTTCAGGGTCAGTTTTTGGTTTGTGTGTAAAGGGGTATTTTTAGGTTTCTGGGTCAGTTTTTAGTTTGTGGGTAAAGGGGTATTTTTAGGTTTCTGGGTTAGTTTTTTGTTTGTGTGTAAAGGGGTATTTTTAGGTTTCAGGGTCAGTTTTTAGTTTGTGGGTGAAGGGCTTTGTAAGGTTTCAGGGTCAGTTTTTAGTTTGTGGGTAAAGGGGTATTTTTAGGTTTCAGGGTCAGTTTTTAGTTTGTGGGTAAAGGTGTTTTGTAAGGTTTCAGGGTCAGTTTTTAGTTTGTGGGTAAAGGGGGTTTGTGAGGTTTCAGAGTCAGTTTTCAGTTTGTGGGTAAAGGGGTATTTTTGGGTTTCTGGGTCAGTTTTTAGCTTGTGGGTAAAGGAGTTTTGTGAGGTTTCAGAGTCAGTTTTCAGTTTGTGGGTAAAGGGGTATTTTTAGGTTTCTGGGTCAGTTTTTAGTTAGTTGGTGAAGGGGTTTTGTCAGGTTTCAGGGTCAGTTTTTAGTTTGTGGGTAAAGGGGTATTTTTAGGTTTCAGGGTCAGTTTTTAGTTTGTGGGTAAAGGTGTTTTGTAAGGTTTTAGGGTCAGTTTTTAGTTTGTGGGTAAAGGGGTTTTGTGAGGTTTCAGAGTCAGTTTTCAGTTTGTGGGTAAAGGGGTATTTTTAGGTTTCTGGGTCAGTTTTTAGTTTGTGGGTAAAGGAGTTTTGTGAGGTTTCAGAGTCAGTTTTCAGTTTGTGGGTAAAGGGGTATTTTTAGGTTTCTGGGTCAGTTTTTAGTTTGTTGGTGAAGGGGGTTTGTCAGGTTTCAGGGTCAGTTTTTAGTTTGTGGGTGAAGGGGTATTTTTAGGTTTCAGGGTCAGTTTTTAGTTATAGGGGTACAGGGAAAACATAAATTAAGATTCTATTTAAATTAAATTTATTATATTAAATTAAATGTAATGATATTACATTATTCATTTTTTAACATTTGATTTTTTATAGTAATTAATTATTATTTAATGTCCTGCAGTTACTTAAATTAATTGTTAATTGGAGTTGGAAGAGTACATTTTATATGTTCTGTGTCCTGCACTTACTCTAATTAAATGGTGTTTGCCTTTCGAATTGTAAATTAATCACGGTTTTTGAGAAGCAATTACCTAAAGTAAATGGTTATTGGAGTCGGAATATTTAAAAATTTAATTATGTGTCTTTCAAATATTGATATTATATGTATATGGGTGTATGAATAATTATTGTTAGAACTTCAGTGTATAGTATGTTATTTATTTACATGTGGTATATAGAAATAGATAGAACATTACAGTTATAATACATTTGCAAAAATATATAAAAATGATTTTGTCATAGGTAATACAAAATAATGACACCAGTTTTCTTTCCTGTAAATTTTTTTATTCAACACTTGAAATATACGAACATATATACATTTTATTAAGCTATCTTTGGTATACATATAAACAAAAATGGAGGACAATGTTCTTTTAATAATCACATTTTACAGTAATTTTCTTGACAAGTACTTTTAATTTGTAGAGAAAAAATGGTTAGTTCACATAATGCAATGTATGATATTATACATACATAATACTATTATTTTTCTTAATAAAACATCAAACATGTGTAATGAAAAACAAAAGTCACAAATTTTTAATACATATAGTGATATACTGATGATGATATTAACATATGAACACTTTTAAATTTATAATATAATATAAATATCCTAATTAGAACATGTACATCATCATCAATGATTCTTTTAACATTACAATATTCTTATGTATGATTATTATTATTAATAAATACGTTTTAATAATAACAATGTTCACATATTAGTCATATTGTAAACAATTAAATCTGATAAACAAATACAATATTACACATTTAGTTATATAATAATTTTAATAAATATTACATTAAATATTTTTATATTTTCATACTTAATGTAATAAATATTAAAAGTATGTAATATATAATTAATATACAGGCAAAAACATTTTTTATTCACAATATACTATACAATTTTTTTAACATTACACATAATTTCGAGCCATATATATAACAATAATGGACATTTATAGTAGTACTTTTCACAGTTACATATAATTTGGATCGTTTATTTTGTAACCACTCTTTGTCTTTTTGCGTTATTTTGGTGAAGGGAAAGTCGCGGTTGGAAGCAGGTTCACTTTTGAGTAGGTACGAATCTACTTTTATATTTTTAAAGTATTGTAAATTAAAATTAAAGGTTATATTTTGTTATTTTGGGGTTGGTAATTAAAGTATGACTATTTACATATAATGGAGTGGAATCAATACGTATTTTCGTTCACGACTTTTTGAGCCATTTAAAATAGTTGGAGTTAATGAGTATGTGGTATAATTTAATTAAATTAAAAATAAATAGGAATGTTATGTTTATATATTCTGGGATACTCGTTAGTGTTATGTCGGTGGGATTGTTTAGCTGTTTTTTTTTCTCGTATTTTGAAACAGCTATTTCCGTTTCCGATAAAAAAAATATTTGGGAAAGGAAGTGTGTTTCAGTTGTTAGAACGGAGATGATTTACATTCTTCCTTTATATTTTGAGTTCTGTGAAATATTTTTCACACTTTAAGATAACAGTCTTTATTTTAAATGGCATTTAAATAGTCGTTTAATTTGGATGATGGATAGTTTTTGCAGAGTTAAAGAAAACATAATTAATGATTTGTTGGATTAAGTCTTTGATATTTACACATTGTATTGTCGGTAAAGGATTATCTTTATGATGTTCTATTTAAAGGTAAGTTATAAATTTATGTTATTTTATTTGGATGGAAGCAGTTTTTAAAAACAAATATTGTGATATAATAATATATTTATTTAGTCTTTTTAGAATAGTGTTAAAAAATAAATTAGACTAAATAAATATTTTTTTATTATATTAAAATATGTGTTTTTTTAGATTAAGGATATTGTTTGATCTCTATCAATTAATTTAGTTATAGCAATTAGTTCAATGTTTTGGCTATCATTTTTAAATATTCAAGTCCTCTTGTTGTAGGATATAGTTGGACTTGCTGTTGAAGATATAAATACATTTGAGCAGTTTGTCTAGAGAGTTTTGGCTTCAGTTGTATGACTGATTGCTGCATACGTAGTTCCTGAAAGCTTTGCTCTTTTTGTATAGCTGTGACTAGCTTGTGTAATGTGGGTGTTGTACGTCCAGTAGAAGAGAGGAAGGCATTGTGCCAACATTCAACAGCATTGTTCGTTTTTGCCTCTTGGTTGAGTGTTGGTAGATAGACATTCCACCAGGGAATTGCAAATTTTGGCTGGCGTCTGTGGCCTGACCTATGTAGTCTTCCTACCCAGTTGTCCTCAAAGTAATCTAAAAGTGGGGCGAGTCTTTGCTCATTTTGGGTGTAGAAAGGACTTTCAATTAACAAATTGTAATGTTCGGCCACATCAGTTACTGGTACATATGCCAGAGCAATGAGATGTTTGATTTGACATGCAAAAGTTATATTTGTTGCATACTCAACACTAAGGGCAGATTTTTGTAAATGTCTCCAGAGACATTGATTGAAATGAAAATAACATCCTTGAATGGATGTGTGTGGGTAAGTTTTCAAAATAGAATTAATCATAGCTTGCTCGAAGTCTATGATGATTTTCATTGGGAAGTAATCAGAACTTTGTTCCTTTATTTTTTGTAAGATTTCTGAGTAAGTTGTGGCTTGTTTATTTGGTAATAAACAATATATGAAGGGGATACAGGTATTATGATATTGCCCATGAATTGTGTATAACTGGTAGAAAGGTTTTGGGCATATAGAAAAAGTACCATCCATCATCCAAGTAGTACTTTCAGTTAATTTTTTTATATTGTTATTAGTTGCAAACATGATTATTCTTTTGTCCTTGCTATGATTATCATAAAATATAAATGGCTCGTCATTATGAGTAATTACAAGCTCTGGCGGAATTATGACTTCTTCAAAAGTTTTAGGAGTTGGTATATTGGGTCTACTTGCTTTTTTTGTTCTTGCTATTGTTCTTTTAATGGTAGCAATAGATGGTAGCTGACCTCTTGCTTCTTTGGGAACTTTAGGTAGTAATTCTTTCAGAATTACGTTGGTAGGTAGTTCTGATCTGGTACTTAATTCCTTGATATTTTCAAGAGTGGATCTCACTTCTATTTCCGAGATGTTTGGTGGGTGATTATGTTCAGTGGTATTTATAACACTAGTTTCCCTTGTTGTAGCACGGCCATAGCATTTATTGGAGTAATATTTTGTACACTTCCAATTCACTTTAAGGTCTTTTTGTTTCTCCTGAGTATAAATGTAGCCCATATAGCATAACAAAAATTTGCCTTTCTGAGATGTAATAAATGTTGCATCATCAGTCATTCTTGACTTCTGGTATCTAGAAAAGTTAATATACAAATAATAATACAATCTGAAATGTATAAACGATTTTAAATAAAGCTAGTATTCTTCTAGTAATTTACTTACCACCAGTAATGTTCTATTTATCGAAAGTAGATGCTTTTTCAGTTAGATGTTGTTCTTCTATTGCCACGGTCTGTTGAGAAATAATTAAGTATGTTATAGGAAAAGTTACAATTTGTTTTTTGGTAACTTTTGTTTTACGTTATAACGTCTCTAAAAATAGTTTTGTTTATTTGAATTTAAAAAGAGAAATTTCCAAGATTATACTAACAGATGCATAAAAAGAGTCATTTTTATTTCTAGTACATTGTATAGAGTTTATAAAGACTAGTTATGTTTTATTTATGAACTTACCAAGAGAATTATAGTAGTAGCAGAATGTTTGTTCTTTGATGTGAATTATCTGTTTTCTGTACCTTTGAGTTCTGTTTAGAGAGAAAGTTTATGAAAATTACTAATGCGTTTATATGTGATATAAATAATACACATTTGTTATAAAGCATTGTTACTTAATTGCTAAAAAGAACCGGGGATGATACATGTATTATGAGTAAAAGCACAAAAAAACATATTTAAGAACAGGAAGATTATACTAACAGATGCATAAAAAGAGGCATTTTATTTCTAGTACATTCCATGGAGTTTATAAAGACTAGTTATGTTTTATTTATGATATTACCAAGAGAATTATAGTAGTAGCAGAATGTTTGTTCTTTGATGTGAATTATCTCTTTTCTGTACCTTTGAGTTCTGTTTAGAGAGAAAGTTGATGAAAATTACTAATGCGTTTATATGTTCTATAAATAATACACATTTGTTATAAAGCATTGTTACTTAATTGCTAAAAAGAACCGAGGATGACACATGTATTATGAGTAAAAGCACATAAAAACATATTTAAGAAGAGGAAGAAAACATTTTTTACACAGCATTGTAACGTTTTTTCTTCAAAAAATTCTGGCTTCACACTATGTATTAAGATTTACAGGCTAAGAAACAAAGTGTAGAGTTTTAAATTAGGCCAATAATTGGCAAAGAACGTTAAGTAAATGTTAAACATATGTAGATACCTTTTTTAAATTTAAAGTGTCCTGTATCTTGCAGTTGAAGTATAACTTGATTTGTTTGTAGAGTCTGTTTAAAGGTAAAGTACATAAAGAAATAACAAATTAGGTTACAAATCTTGGTGTATAATTAATAGACAAAAAACATTAGAATTTATTAACAGAGCTATATGATTACTTACTTGTAGTTTCAGGACGAATTTTCTTGAAGAGAAGAATATAGATGGTGCTCTCAAAATTGGCAGTATGTGGTCACGAAGAATATTTCCTGCAACTTGTATGGCTGTTTGTGATTGGTTTATATAGTCTATGTGTAATTAAGTTTGCCATCTGATTGGTCAGATATGTAAAGACGAGTTACTATTGGTTAGTTTGAATTTTTTTTAAGTAAAACATTTAAGATATATCTTCTTATATAGTTTATGTTGAGGAATTGAAATGATATATTTATGTAAAAAAAAACTCTTGTAATAAATAAAGATTATGTAAAATGAGTACTAAGTATTAAATAAGTATGTTTACAAAGAGTTTATATACAAATTTCGTCAGTTTGCGAAAACACAATTTTGTACACTAAATGTTACTTAATAATTTGAAAATACATTAGTGAAGTCATTAGAAATGTGTGTATTACTTAGAGAATAGATTTATTGGTGTTATATATAAAAAATGGAGTATAATTTAGCTATCGATATTTTGATATAGACGAAAATAGTGCTATCGAAATTTTTGTATTCGATATTATTGTAGTGTGTTATATGTAGTATTGAGTGTCGATATTATGGTATTCGAAAATAATGCTAACGATATTTGTGTAGACGATATTTTTGTGCATCGATATAGTTTGCTCGATATTATTGTAGTTTTCATGTTAAGTATAGGGTGTCGATATTAGTGCTATCGATATTAGAGACTCGATGTTATAGTAGGTCGATTTTTTAGAAATCGATAATCTGTCAGTGATTCGCTCTTCCAGCCCAGCTGTGGTCCCAACAGAACTAACGCAGTGCAAGGCATTGCTTTGTAGGTTGCATCGAAACCACTGCTGCGCAATGCATCCCCTACACAGGACCTCACAGCCTCTTGAAACAGCCACTGTACAATGCATTCCTGATGCAGGCCTTTGCATCGCAGACTCTCAGCTCCTCGGAACTGCTGCTACATGACGCATCCTTGATGCATGACCTTGCACCGCAGTCCCGCAGCTCCTCGGAACTGCTGCTGTGCAATGCATCCTGGACGCGGAGCATTGCATGCTCCGCAACCAGGATTTAAGGCACTTTGTGTAGCTGGCCTAACTTGGTCCCTGTATCTGGCCCGTGCTCTATTGCAGTCAACCTGAACTTGTGACTGGCATGACAAGATAACCACAGTTCACACTTTGTGCTTTTAAGCACCATTTTTACCTACATGTTTAAAATTGCATATCTCCAGTTCAGCTGTTTGGATTTTTGTTGTCAAAGAACTTATTAAATATTGCTCTATATTTTTTTTTATTGGTGTGGTATTTCTCTTGAGTTGTGTTCAGTTTAATATTGCTTGTGTGCTGCATAAATACTTTGAACATTGCCTTTAAGTTAAGCCTGACTATTTTTCTGCCAAGCTGCTAAAGGGTTGAGCACAGGGTAATTTGGGGTTTGCTTGTTTTTCACCCTGAGAATAATTATAGTTGCTGCTTGAGTGGGGTTTTACCCCATAAACAAGTAACAGTTTCCTACATGGTCTAACCCTCCAATCTGCAGAAAATAGAAGGGTATTGAGTGGTGAAGAGTGGGACCAGAAGTCATCCTTGTAATTTATTTAAGGGTCTGATTGTGATTGATGTCACATCAACATCTGTGGTCAAAGATTAGCATAGTGGTCTATTAGAGTCCTTGTCTTGTTTGTACTCTATGCATCATACAGCGATGCTGTGGCTAAATTCGTTTTTAGGTCGAGCATGCACTGTCTGCAAGACCTGCTGTAGTCACTATACCAAGTAAAGTCCTGCCTGCTGCTTACCTTAGGTTGATTCCAGCATTGGTCTTCTTTGCTGCCTCCTTATTCGTTCGGGCTCCCGATACACCGCTTCCATGTAGAGCTCAGGAGCACCGTTCAAGTGCATATTCGTTTCCTTTAATTAGTGGCCCTCCACCTTAATGCAGGGACTATCTCTTCTCGACCAAGCACCTTCATGTTGTCATTTAGAAAACCTTTTTTTTAATTACTATTTGCTTTTTGGCCACTTGCTTCCTGCTTAGTTTCCCTTGGCTGCCAAGCTTCATCTTTTTGCCTTAGGGTGGTGTCCACGTGTCTGCGTTTTATTTATTTTCATATTGGGCCAACCCTGACCCACCATTCCTCCTTCCCCCTCCTCAGTGTGGTATTTGGGCCCTAGGCCCTCATACTGCTGAAATGAGGTGACGCAGACACAGTGTCGATGGTTGGTTAACTGGCCCTGAGCACGTGCGCTCAGCCCTTTTTATTTAGCAGGGTCATCTGACTGATGACGCCTGTGGTGGTTGGGTGTTCAGTGTGTGACAGCATGCTGAACACTAGAACTTATCCAGCGCGATCCTACACTCAGCAGCACACAGGATGCTGCCTCTCCTTCGGTTGCAGTCAGTGCTCCGTGAGCCTCGCAGCCAGGCCATGGACGAGGCGTAGGAGGCCGGATCTCTGAACACAGGTAAATAAAGCAGTCCGCAATATAATTAGTCAAGGTGTGTGAAAATGTGTGTATTTGTTCCCATTGATCTGGAAGTTGGTCGCTTCCGAAATAGGAATGGAAGTTAGTGGGCACGGTTCCGTCACGAGCATGGGAGGCATGCTCGTGACGGAACCGTTCCGTTACGAGCCTCGGGTGGGCTGTGCTGGTGACGGAACGGTTCCGTCACAAGCACAGCTCACCCGCGGGCCGTGACGGAGCGGATCCGTCATGAGCACGGGAGCGCTGTGCGGCCCCGCCTCCCCCTTAGCGCTGCGGCGGAATAGCCGCCGCAGCGAAGGGGTTAAACCGCATTTGTGAAGAAAGTAGTTTTCAAACAAGCACTTGTGTTTTCTGCCAATCCTCGTTCACTTTGCACACGCTTGCGTTTTCAGCTGATTCTCGTAAATTGCTTGCAAACGAGGATCAGCTGAATACACAAGCGCTTGTTTTTAAAAACAGCTTTCTACACAAACCTCGTTTAATATGCCCACTAACTTGTATGCATTGCAGATAGAATGTAAGTTAGCGGACATATTAAACCAGATTTGTGTAGAAAGCGTTTTTTAAACAACTGCTCGTGTTTTCGCCGATCCTCATTTACTTTTTCAGTTTTATAGTGCAAATCCGGCCTGAAGGTGTCAGAGCGCTTTACATGAGCAACAGTTATGTTACATAAGGACATATTTATTTTTCGGGACGTGGAGATTACATGATTTGCCCTGTGAGATTCCTGTTCAAGAGGGAACTTTTATTTTATTTGCGCAAATAATGCAAATGATAAAGCAGTGCTCTATGTTGGAATAACACCAGCTGCACAGTTGCGAGCCATTCCTGCTGAGATGTCCTCCCGAAACGGTACTTTGTTTTATTTTACAACCAAATGATGACTTCTATGGCTGAGAGACATCCCTGCAACTAAACAAAGGTCTACTCCGGGGTGTGCTCACGGGCTTCACTGGCTACCGTGGTATCCATTATGTAATAAAGCAATTTGAGGCTCTAACTAGAACAGCACAGAACATCCCCGCAAGAGGGTCGTCAGATCCAGGCAGAAGTTCATGGAAAGAGGGGCCTGTGTTTCATGGGGCAGGTACCAATACGGAGAAAAAATGGAAGGGTACTATGATAAAGGTGCACTAAACAGCGACCGAAAGTAGCTAGGTGGGTGGGGGGCTCTGTCATCGACGTGGGCCTCCTCCAGAGCTGTGGCGGAGTACAGGGCGATCTGGAAGCAGATGGACAGTAAGGGTACCTCTGCGGCAGAAGGATACAGTCTAGATACCTCTGCCTGGCACAGTAAGGGTGCCTGAGCCAAGCACCTGGAGCCGAAGGAAGTTCGAGGAAACAGCGTCGGCGCCGCGTTATTCCTTCGGACGGTCGGGGGCCTGAACCGACCGGGGGTGTGCCTCATCGCTCCGCCCTGACAGGGGGGGCGGGAGTATAACGAAATGGTAATTTACTGCACCGTCAGAGCATCGTCTCGCCGTGCAAGATGGCTCCTTAGGCATGCGGTTCAGAGAGGGGCTGCCGCATTGGATCGCCTGTAAGATGACCCACCTTAACAGCTACCTGTGTTGTACGAAATAAACCTGCAGCACTGCATTCCCACAAATATGTCTCATGAGTTTCGTTTGGTATGTAAGGGATAATGTGCAATGCGGGGCGAGCACTGGCGGTGTGGGCACTATGCAAATGATAAAGCAGTGCTCTATGTTGGAATAGCACCAGCTGCACAGTTGCGAGCCATTCCTGCTGAGATGTC